>NC_133340.1:5345376-5445376 GCF_030506205.2 Paramisgurnus dabryanus
CAACGGAGAGTTTTGATAGGATTCAGTTGTTATAAATGTGAAAATTCTCGATTTTCAGGGCCAGAGTGGGGCCACTTTTCGGCCCTGAAGTTTCATGCTCAAGACCGGCTCACTTTTTCCATTGTGTAATTTTAAATTAGCACTTTTTTTCAAAATTGGATAAATGAAGCTATTCTTTTTTGTTTTTATACCATGGTTCAACCAATAATGTAATGTTTAAATAAAAATTACATAACAATTTACTTATTCACTACAAAAAATAATTCATAATAAAACTAAAATAATAATACAAAGTAATTTTACTGCATTTTAATTTTACTGCATTTTAATTTAATTTTACAGATCTAGCTTGAGTTTTGTTATCAATATTAAATTACATAATATTTGCAAAGTCTATGAATCGCCATGTATTGGGTGATACACAAAAGGCTATTCATTAAATTTTATATTTTGCTTGTGAATAGGTTGACAACGGTATAATGCTGCGTTTACACCAACCGCGTTTACACCAACCGCGCCTAGTTTGCCGCTTGAACAGTTTGAATGCATTTGCGCATCTAGAGCGAAGTGGACGCGCGGAAAAAGCAAGCATTTGACGTGCGTCAGAAGCCAAATCCGCTTCTTGTGGGAGGGGCAAGTGCTATGCGCTATGTTTGCAAGATGGCTGATGTTGATTGTGCATTTATCATGAGAAAGTTACCGGTTTGTATTTAGTCACCTTACTATAGGGGGGAAATAAACGCTGCGTGTCGATAAACGTCACGTGACTCAAAAGTGAAATGTGTATTTACAACTTACCAGGTTGCCCAATGTCCTCACTGACACTCTTCCAAGCGAGGTCCTTTTTATTTCTGTCTCTATAGAATTAAGAACTTGTGTCATATAGCTCACGGACAATTTCAAGCCTTCATGCTGAATGAGTGACTCCGGGTGGGCTGCCGCCACAGCAGCAACCAGGCTCCTGATTGGTTAATGCAGCAAGAAAATCCGCCAAAGGTCAATTTTTTCAACTCAGGCGTCAGCCGCAAATGCTGGTCACACGCAAAATGCACAAAAAGCACCATTCGCGTGTACAGCGCCATACGCTCAATTTGCGCCATTCGCGCGAACACAGCGGAAACGCTTCTTCCACGCTACACGCCTCTTACAAGGCACGGGACCTCCAGACGCGCATCAACGTGTCTTCACATTGACTTAACATTGAAATCACTCGCTCTCAGAATGTCAACATAAACCGGTCTTACTGTTCATCACCTTGCTTTCTTTGAACATCTAAATCAGTGGTCTTTAACATGGTGCCCATGGGCACTAGGTTCCCCGCACAGAGTCTGTGAGTTGCCCGGCAAAGCACATTCTATTAATACCTTCAATTTTAATATTTATTAATTATATATTTTTTGTATTAGCTTGGCCTCTTTTATGTATGTTAACATTTTAAACAATGATAAAAATATCAACAAGTAAAATAAAAAAGTTTTAAATAGACTGTATTAAATAAGGAGCCCTACAAATTATTTATGGTAGCCCCTCTCACAAAAGGTTGGAGATCCCTGACCTAAATATTTACAAATCTGTTTTATACTCAACTCGTTCTAGGTTCATTTCAGCCACAATTAAAAAATCAAGTAACAGGCCAAAAACCCTATTTAACACAACAAATAGGTTTGCTAAAACTCATTATGTGTTAGCTTCTGATGAACTGTTGTTCCTTCATGAAGTTTTGATAGATAAGACAGATGCCATCCACCAGTGCTTACATAATAAGACTATGACGTCTTATCTTAAGCCTTATCTCCCTGGTCAGTCCCTGTCCAGCTAATTACTCCATCATCTGTCTCTGAGTTCATTTTAAAAGCCAACTCATTAACCTGCTGTCTGGACCTGGCCCCTAAATCTCTTTGAAACTGAGCCACTTTGTTATTTCTGCACCTATCTCACATTTCACTATTGCCTCTCTCACCTCTGCATCTTTCCCTATGTCACTCAAAATGGTACAACCAGTTCTCAAAAAACCCACATCAAGGCATCGTCCCATTTCTAATTTACCATTTATTGTTAAACTGTACACCCCTTTTCTATTTCATTGCAATGTTAAGCCACATTGAGCTCTGGAAAGGCGCTATATAAATATCACTTATCACTATTATGGTCAATATATATTACTACCAAAAAAGCAAACACACACATACACAAATAGATAATAGTTGACAGAAGTAGTCTTAACTCCATGCTGAGAGCTTTCACAATGGGTAATTTCACACAACCTTGTCATATACAAGCAAATTGTAAATCAAAATGAACTCAGATCCTGTATCTTTATGCCGTTTTCTGTACCATCCTATTTTCTTTAAGAACCGAAAAGCATTTTCCTTTATAGTTAAATGGTTCTCAATTGTGGAACGCAGTGTCGGCGCCAGAGAATACAGAATGAGCGGGCCTCCTGTTTTACTGTGGGGGCACCTGGTTCATCTTATTATTTTATTATTATTATTACTACATGGCACTGTAAAATGCTTGGTACTGATTGGCCAGTCGCAACATTCAAAGGTATTTTATTCCTTGAACAACCGCCTGAAACACAGCCTAACCCAGGTACTGCGAGCGAGTCACGTTAACAGAGACAGTTACGAATTAATACAGAATAAATATGCATAATTAATCACGTATATGAGATTGTATTTACAATGATTAAACCGAATGTTCGTCTTTTGACTTTTAACTTGTTTTAACGCGTCTGGAAACGTTTTCCCAGAAGGTTTGTATTTCTTTAAAATAAGCTAATAAAAGACATCGAATCAAAATGTTATGTCTATATATTTAATCATATAGCAACTAGCCGTGAAATTAGCGGGATTGTTACAGCCAGCCAAGTTGTTAAATAAATCCCTCACTATAGTAAAACCATAACTTATAAAGACGTTAAAGTGCAAGACTGGATAACTCACGCAAATCATAAAGACCAGTACATAACCAAATAACAGCAAAAGAAAACAATGTTACTGACATACATATCTAACACCAGAATGAACTATGCGTTTTACCTTCAGAAGAGCTGCAGGCGACGAGAGGACTTTTTTCAACTTTTTAAGAAGGTCCTTTTATTTGTCGCGAAATTTCTTCGTCTTGCTCATATGCCAAGACTTACAAGTATACATTATTTAGACAGAAAATGAGTTCACACGCATGGCGATTGAGCCCCCGAACGTGACAGTGGCTGCGTGTATGTAACTGGCTGACTATGTTAGCATTGCATTGTGGGTTAGTATTTTAATTATTATTTTTTATTAATTATACTCCGAATTTTAATCAGTATTCATTGTATAACCAAATGTATTTGCATCACATTTTTTTATAATTAAGTTCATTGTTATTTTGAGAAGTAAGGGGGCACAGTGACTCAAGTGGCCGGGCCATGCCCCCTAGGGCCCGCTCGTGGCGCCGACACTGGTGGAACGTCACTGCGGCAAGCAGCAGGTGTCCGACTTGACGGCTCCGTCTTTAACTCCTAACTCGACTGCAAGGGCCAACCTAACCGATCGGTCTGCGCAGCCCCACATGAACGCACCTATTGTAATATTCACAATACAAAATAAGATGCTGCAGTAGCTGAGAGAGAGAGAGAGAGAGAGAGAGAATGAGAGAGAGAGAGAGAGCGAGTGTATACAGAACAGAGTTAAAGAAGTGAATCAGCATCGTATAAATCTAGCACACCAAATTGAACATTCTACAAAAAATTATTTTGTTTTATATCAGCTTGATATGTTTTATGATACGTTCCAAATATTATACATATGATTTAAACAGAAAGTTCAGTTCCAAGCTGTTCCCAGTAAAATGTTAAAATACGTACAGTATTGTTTTGGTATGGGTCGTATAATTTATTTTGACATTTCTTGGCTCACACATGTAGTTCTGTTTTTGTTTCTTCGATGTTTCATCAGTAATGTCAAATGGTTTTTAATCTTTTGCTGTCTACTCAGCTGTCTGTACATAAATATTTGGAAAAGTTTAGAGATGCTCAAAATACCTTTGAACTTAGTGTGTAACAAAACATAGGAAAAGTCCTAATAAGATTTTTGGCTCCTTCAAGATTCTTGAGGAAAATTCTTGAACAGAGCAAATAATTTACCACAGCACATTTTTTTGCAAGTTTTTTCAGAACATTTGATTTTAGGTACATAATATTAGATTGATATGACAACAGCAGAAGCTAAACAGACATGTCTGGTGACTGCTTGTAAATCACTTGAAATTAGATCATTGTAGAAAAAAATGAAATTTAGCCACACACTATTGGTCCATAAACATTACTCACTTGGATTAATTTGAAAACAACTTGCAGTGACATACTCTAACTTAACATATATCAGTGCCATTGTTTGTCTTAAGATGCACACTAATATTGTATTTTTGTAGGGTATGTTTGTAAAACTACTTAAATGTCGTAATATAACTAGTCCTGGATTAATCTAAACCTATGGGGGCGGTTTCCCGGACGGGGATCAGACTAGTCCTAGACTAAAATAAATGTAAGAGCTGTCCAAACTCAAAACAACTTGCACTGACAAATCTTAAAATACATCAATGACCTTTGTTTTGCCTCAAAATGCACATAAGTAGTGTTTCTAGTAAGATATGTTTGTTAAAACTAGTTATATTTAACAATTAAACTCAGGTCTAGTCCTGGCTTAAGCTAATCCCTGTCTGGGAAACTACCCCTTTATGGGAAACTGCCCCATAGTGTTAGTGGGTTAATCCATACATCATACATAAACCCTTTTCACGCAGACAATACGGAAAAAAACAGAAAATGCATCCTGGATTTGTCCGGGATTGTTTGATTTTTGGTTCATTTACACTGCCAATGATTTTCCTAAATTTGTGCATGCATTCACACAGATACCGTAAAGAGACATGTGACAAAAGACACATGACATGTTTAAAGTGCTGAACTTGGTAGGTTTTTTTTCTTTGCAGCATCTGAAGCTTGCTTATTATTTCTCTCTCTAGAAACCATGTGAATGCATTTTTGTTTAAGATAAGACTATATAGGAGTGGGTGATGCGCTGTTCTAGTATGCTGGTGAATGATCTCAATTTAAGAGTGGATATTTGATGAGCTCCCTGATCTCTGATTAATTCCAGTTTGTAGACATTTCACATCGTGAATGTTAAAGGAGCAGTAAATTAAAAAATCTTAAAAATTTGTAACTTGATTTTTTTATATATAAGGTCATCGTACTTAAATGAACATCCTGCAAGTCTCAGAACTAAAAACGTCCTACTGAAATATAACAGTTTTTGGCACCTATCCCAGAAAACGCCAGGTCCAAGAATGTTCCAATTTATGACGTTGTAGAGATTTTAAATGCCACCTCCAAACTGGAATGGCAACCTGAGAGCTTAATGTTGCAATGACACGCGTGTCCTCACTACAACACCCCCTTACAGCATTGTTTCTGCGTCTTGTTCACACACACCGGTTTCCGTGTATCTTACGGAAATGTTATAAGGGCTTCTTTCCGGGAGCAATCCCAGAACATTTACGGGACATGTTTGTGTTCACACAGAAGCCTGTCTGCCAATTTTACTGATATTTTCTGGGACCAAGTGCTGTGTGAATGAGGTTATATTTTACTAGTCGGCTAATTCATAATCATTTGTACAACCATGTTTTTGTATGGTTTGCTTTTGCCCTTGTGTCATAAAGGTTAGGGGCTGGATAAGGGGTTGGCATATATTATTGTTTTTTTTTTTATGATAATCATACGTTTTGATTTTAACCCCTCCCCAGCCCAAAGCCGGTGCAATAATGCAGCCCTGTTTATGGGGTTGAATCAGTAAAACACTTTTATAGGCCAAAAAATAAAATCTCACACCTACATTTAAAATCATATATTCAATGTTTGCTTTATTTCTTGAAAACAGGACACAAAAGTGTAGCTTTAGTATAATGCGAATTTAATGATTTTGGTGATTACCATGATGTTTTTGTGTCTTCACAAAAATGAAGACGCAACAAAACAGTGTTGCACATTACACAAACAATACCAGAAAACAGCTGAAGGTCTTAGGCCTAGTCCACACGGACACAGGTATTATTATAACCTGACTTTTTCCTCCTGCGTTTTAATGAAAACGCAAAAACGCACGCTATCACGCGCTGATAAGAGCATGCCACACCAGCAGGCGGTGATATAACCCTAATTGTAAAATCACTCTGGCCAATCAGAAGCCTTAATCAGAAGCAAAAACTCCGGTTTTACTGTCTACACGACAACACTGCAACTGGCGTTTCTGAAAATCCTCACCCTGGCAGGGTTATTCAAAAATGTTTGGTTTCAGTGACCTGATACTGTATTTCCGTGTGGACGGCGTAAAAACGGCATAAAAAAGTCTGTGTGTCCGTGTGGACAAGGCCTTAAAAACACAAGATGATGGAGTCAATACAATACAGGTGTGAACTAGAAACAATAATGATGGCAACAAATGATAATTTATGGCAAATGGGATTAAAGACATTATGTGAAAAATACTTTTAAACTAAAGTGGACTATGGAAAAGAAACCAAAACAAACTAAAACATCACATAACATGGTGCCTCTTAAGTCTGAGAATGTGTGGTAAATAAGAGAATTACAAAATATTTTATATGAGATATATAGCAGCCTGATATTAAAGTGTGCTGTGTTTTTTTGTTAATTTGTGGGATTTTGGAGGTCTTGGAGGTCACTTCCTGTTGCAGGGCTCAATATTTGACTCGTATTGATAGTTGCAGGAACACATGCATTCAAACAGTAGTTAAATCTTTCCAGATAATACATTAAAATCAGCATCGACAGATGAAACACTGGATTTTCCCTTTATGTGAAGTTAAGAGAACATGCTGTTTGTTTTATTTTATTAATGAGGGATTCAGTAATTTCCTCTGCCGCACAACAGCAGTGCTCGGTTCTAGCAGATTAATGACTTCTAACAAACAAATATCTTATTTACATGCAAACTGGTGTTAAGAGCATTAATAAGCTTATGAGCAAACAAGACAGTTACTAAACAACATCATTCATCTCACCTTGGTTTCCAGTTTCTTTGTATAATCAGTATTTGAAAGTAGTTTAAACTGTGAGATTCAAGATTAAGTTTGGGGATATGTTTGGGCAGTGCTCAAATTATTTTTTCAGTTTGAAGTGATGAAACACTTAATCGATCACACTCAGCATAAAATCTGAGGATAAAATACACACTTTTTGGAATTATTGTGCAGTTATTATTGTGTTTGCTTGTTGGTTTGTTTTTCACGGATATTCAGAATTATAATCTTGTTCTTTACTAATATCACATTAAGTGGAATTATGGAATGCACACTGGCGCCACCCCGGTGTAAATCTCAAGTTTAAATTTGAAAGGTTTAGTGTATTCATTTACATTTGAAGTTAATCGTGGCAAAAATGGATCTATATGCAATGTAGTTACCCAATTCATGCTTGTAAAAGCGACGCAGCAGTCGCACCGACAAAGAAAAAGATTTGATTTTACCCATTGATTTCATGGGGACTTTTATTTTATATTAATGTGCTACATTGTATCTTATGCAATATATAACACAACTGACATGTATGTTCTCATGTGAATTTGCAGTATTTACATAATAATTTAAACATAACTTACTGTAGACATTATCATTATTAATCATAATACTTTAAAGCTCCAGTTTCGCAAGAATTGTTAAGCTTTTGTCGCTGACCAAAAGAAATCATAAGTCAAGAAAGGAAAATATATAGAGCTCCAGTGAACGCGGCTGTATGTAATTAACTCCTCCTACATCTTGTAAGACATCTTGACAGCTTTAAGAGGCTAATGCATAGCTGCCTGTCTGCTCTGTTGAGTGGGATTCTTCCTCAGACAATAACTGACAGCAGTGTTTACGGGTGGTCTGGAAATCTGATCGCGTTTTACAATATGTCACACTGACAGACTAGTCAATGTATTCACACGGTCAATTAGATAGATGATTTTGAAAGTTTTGAACGTCAGTATAGATCATTTTAATGTTTTGCTTGATATTAATGACAGTGCTGAATCAGACCCTTTGTCAAAGTCTTTGCAATTGTAAGTCGAAGTAATTATAAGAAGTCCTGTTATAATACAATGTTTTTTAAAATAAAGATATTGAGGCTGCTTGTGGAACAATTTAAATTAAAATAAGTACATCGATGTACTGAGATGACACAAATGGTTCTCTTTAATGACCACAGATCAAACCTATTATCTCTGCATGTTCAGCTCATACATTTCATGAGCATTTCGTGAGATACTTCAAATAATCCACACACAGTACAAACAAAATGTAACAAATAAACACCCTTGAGATGATACAGAAGGAGTCATGTGTTAAATAAAAATATATTGAAAATAAATAATGATACAAAAGACATGCAACAGATCTAGCTATCAGTTATACTTGTAGGAAAACACACAAGAATTTATTTGCTTTTGGCTGGACTTTCAAATCTCTTTGAGGTAAGTTGTTTGCACTTAAAAATGGTCCCTCTCTTGTTTATTTATTATTAATTTATAAAGCATATGAAAATCCATCGGCTTGCATCCGTCTGTTTCATTAATTAGTTTCCACTACAAAGTTGCCAACAAAGTGTTTTTACTTTTCCACTGCGTAGTATGAAAAGATGGAATAGGAATTCTTCAGTTGGGCTCAAATTGGATGGGTCAGATGTGTCCCTATCAATCAAAGTGAAAATAATTAAGAGCTGCATGAATTATGCGCTTCAAAGTGCTACTTGCTTTCATTTCTGCTCCTAACAGAGGTTTCTTAGGAATAATGAACAATGCTGACCTTGATTCAGTCCTCTGAGAGGAATCTATTAATTCAGTAATTCACTCAACCGTGTATTGCGTAACGTAAATTGCAGAATCCTTAAAAATCCTGCTGTAGCTACGGAGTGCAAAATGAAGCATCTGTTGAATTATCCCTGAAAAGTTGAGTAATTAGCATACCATTAGCATTAATCATTTAGGCCTACATATCTGCATTTCACATATTTGCATTTTATATATTTATAAAAATACTGTTATGTAGTTTAATAAAACGTGCAATGATGTTGTATCCACATGTTTGAGCCCGTGACTAGCCCAAAATGTAAAACCAGAGCAATTTTCCCATTAGAAAGAGTTATTTACTGGATGTTGCACATTGCTGGGACTCAGATGGTGAGATGTAGATGATAGCATTTGCAGGACGGAGTGAGATTGGCTTTTACTGTCACTGAGCTGCCTGAATCCTTTTAACTGTGAGTTGAGGTGTGAAAGCTGAATATTAGCTAGCGGTGATGATACAGCCAGCTGTTTTCCATAAGCTCTTACCACAGATGGGTATACATTATCAGTTGGGTTCTGGCCATCCCGCGTCTGTATCGCACATGGGATCCCACTAGTACTTTTATACAAACACTTTCGCATGTTAAAGCTATGTTTTTGTGTGCACTTTTAGATTTTTTACCCCCCCTATACAAAAAAGCAGATCAAAATGCAATACACTGTACCTGTAGCTGTACTGTTTCTACTAAAAAAGTTCACGTAAAGCAAATAGAAAATGTAGTAGACAAGCCAGACACCAATTAAATGCTCATGTTTAAATGGAGAAAAATCAGATTCGCTGTAGTGGTACTTGGGATCTGTCTGTTCTAGTGTGAACCTAGTGCCAACAAACTTTTACGTTATGTGAATGCTTTTGAAAGAATATATCGAAAAGATTACTGAGGTTATTTCAAAGTTAAATACATTGCATGCAATCCAGAACTACAAAGAATGATGATGGCAATCATAAACGCATGCTGTGTAATTTGGTTGGAAAGGTTTTAAAACAATGCAGCCATTTACTTTTATGGACTAAAACTCAACTCACTTAAAACATTTGTCTTTAGATTACTCAGCTGGAAGGCAGGACTTTTAAACGTACAGGAAAATACAAATGAGCTAGTGGGAGATCCATCAAGGCACTTAACAGGATGTAACATCCCATAAAAGTCATCGTTTTTAATAACCTGTAGATCCTCAGGGTTGTGATGAATTATATTTATATGAGCACTGCCTGAATAATTGAATGCAATCTAAAATAAAAAGCTATTAAATCTTATATTTATTAGTATAATATTTTACTCCCTGTAAGTATAGACTTCAATACATACACTTTTAAGAGGTCCTAATATACCAGAGGTACAGTACAGATATGTTTTTGGTACCAATATAAAGGGGAGAACCAGGGCGAACGTAAAATGGGAGGAATGTTAAAAAGCAATTTTCATATAGAGCCCTGAATAAACTTTGCATTCCAAACTATGACAGCATGTTTAGCATGTAACCCTTGACAGAGCCGACAAATATTGCATTATTTCGTTTTAAATCTATTGCATAGATTTAAATGTCAGGAGTTCTTGTCGGGACGAAAGTAACACTTGTTAATTTTGTCCCGCTGCTGATACTATTGCATTATGTTGACAATTTATATTATTTTAATTTGATTAAATTTTTATATTGTTAATACTGTTACATTTTTTTATTCCGGACAATTCAAGTTTGTACTGTCGGGTTGATAAAACTGAAATTTAAAATGAAAATGTAATTTGATCATTTTTTGCAAAGATAAACAATATGTTTGCAGTAACACATAGGTCATAGTCATGTATATTTATTTTATTTATTCATGTATATTTTATTTATTTAAGTTTAACACAAAAATCTATCTTGTTCAGTTGTGTTACTATTGACCCACTTGTCGGCCCAAATGACGTGTCGCTCCGAGTACAGTTCGTTTGGGTCAGTGTGAACACAACAGCCGCACTCAGGTGCGCACTAAACGGTCGCTCCGAGAACGCTCTAAACAGGTGGTCTCGGAGCGGCTGTCGCCGAACTCTGGGGCGACCCACCTGTGGTGTGAACACTGCTGGACCTCGGGCCGAACCAAATACAGGAAGTTCTCCGCATGTTTGAGCCATTGGGCTTCCGTTGTGACGTGAGCCGGGTGTTATATTGTAGGTTAACAACAAACAAGCCAATCCAATGCAGAGATTCTCTGTCTCCTTTACGTTTGAGCTGATGATTTTATAAATGCATAGCTGTCCTCCACACACAAATAGTGACATTACAGGCTTTTTAGCAAACGGCTCTGTGAGAAAGGCTTTAATAGAACAGTTACGCAATTTTGCATTAAAGCAAAGAAACTTTGCAAAGACGTGCATCGTTTATCTTCACTTATTACACGGCTCTCTGGAATGCTTGATTCTGATTGGTCAGTTGAGACATTTGCAGGTTCGTTCTTTTCAAATAATAACCGCTCCAAAATAATAACGCATAGCCGGACTACTTTCACGAGTAAAATCGCTCCGCGCCAATAAAGATCAATAAAGATTACTGTCTGTTTGGCGCCATCTTGTGACAAACACTCGACAACCACGACAAGACACAGAGAGCTTACTGAGACTGAACTTGACATAGAGCATGACAGCTACGAAGCCAACACACAAAAAAATACAGAATGGGCATTAAAACTTCTCAAAGACTGGCTAAAAGATAAAAAATGGAGACAAGTATGAAGCAGAGGATCTTAATAAGGTATTACGATCATTTTATGCATCTGTGCAAAGTTTCGCGGAAGGATAAAAATGTTAATTTAAAACAAATATGCCAATAAAATGTTTCAAATTCATATTCATGTCCAGTTTTTTTCTTATGTGGCAAGTAGCCGTGTAATAAGCGGGATAATGTAGAGGCAGCCGGTAGTTATTGGGAAATAAGCCCCTTCAGTGTGATACAAGACCCTCCGCTTCGCGTCGGGTCCTGATCACACATCTTGATAGCTGCGCTCTCCCTGTCAGGCTGGTTGTCGTGGAAACGTGGGGGTGGTCATGAGACGGTAAGAGCTGTCAGAGACCAATGACAGGGCTGACTGTTGTCACATGGTGTACGGTGCGGCATTTCGAGTACAGTAAAAAAAAATATATGTGAACACGGACCGCACTAACTGAAAAATGATACAATGTATTTTGCTGCGCTCCACGGTGCGCACCAACATATGTGAAAACACTCTGACATGCACTCGTTGGTACCAGTATTCACCTGTCACAGTCCTGTCTTGTGTTTCCCCAGTCCTTATTTTGAAGTTCTGTTCTGTGTACCACATTTTGTAGTCTGTTATAGTTATTTTATTCATTGAGTGGTGTGCTAATTGTGTTATAATAGTTGTGTCCTATTATCCTTGATTATTTTGTGTATATATAGCCCTATGATGCGTCTGAAACCGCCTACTTCCATACTGTATAGTAGGTGAAAAGCAGTAGGTGAGGCGAGAAGTAGGGCTGTGCAAAAATATCGATACAGCCAACTATCGTGATACATTTTACCCACGATAGTGTATCAATATTTCAATTTCTACTATCAATATATATATATATATATTCAGCAAATGTCTCAGAAGTTAGTAGAAGTGAGAAATGGCAGAAAATTAAAAAACACCTGCAGCTTTCAAAGCCGACATTTGGCTTTAAAACGTATTTTTTTATTCAGCTCTTTTTTTTACATTTTTGATAAAAAATTATGTATTGCAATGTATCCCAAAATGCAATATATTGTATCGGTATACATTGTATCATGACCCATGTACCGCGATATTTATCGTACCGTGAGGCCCTTGCCAATACCCAGCCCTAGCGAATAGTATGTCCGAATTCATAGTATTCCAAAAACAGTAGGCGAAAAGTACCTTTATGACCTACTACTGTTTTCATACGACGGACACTTCACTATCCCATGATGCCCCGGGAGAGAAGTTATCCAAAGAAGAAGAAGAGGCGTCGTCATATTAGGAAATGGCGGAAAGCACAGATGTGGCTGTATTGTACGTGATGACAACGTATGTCACGTGATGTATCAACATGGCAGATGTAGTGTGTTCGAATATAATTCATACTACCAGGATTAATACTATTCAGTACCTACTGTGTTAACGGTCAGTAAGTAGGTACTTCATCTCATTGATGTAATTGTTTGGTTCCTGTTTTGTGTTATTTGTGCCACCTGAGGATTATCTTGTTTTCTGTTTTGCCTGCCTTGTTTTGTGTTCTCCATCATTATGTACCTCTGAGGTACTAATATGAACTCTTTATGTGCAAAAGTGTACTTTTTAGTGACGGAAAGTGTTCCTGTAGCTACAATGGTAAAACATGGTGATAACACTTGCCAAACCACATAAAGGTAATCTACAAGGTAATCTTAAATGCGCTGAGAGTCACTTTGGATAAAAGCATCCGCTGAGAGAATGCATGAAGTCCATTCACAGCATAATTCACAATGTCTGATTAATTCCTGTCATTATTACCTTATACCATCAGTCACTATGTGAATGTCACATGCGTTACTTTGTTGCTTATGAATCACTTTTCAAAAAGGTTTTTGATAAAAAAAGCAAAAAGTAAAACTTGGATTAATTCATTTGTTTGGATTATGTAAGTCCATTTTTTTTACAGAGTGCCCTTTAAACACACGCACTGGGAATGGTACCGGATCATTTTTAATACCTTTAATGGTCCTTCTGGAGCCTTCCAGATCCAGTCCATCGAATTATCGACACCCTCTTCATGTTGAGTAGTACCACTAATATCTTTATGGATGCGTACTAGTTGCTGCATATTTTACAGGTTTTCATGAAACAAAGTACATCCTGCACAATATCATTATCAATGTTAAAATGTCAGGTTTATGTGATCTTGGAAAAATAACTGAACCATAACTTAACCCATCTTCAACTGTGACCGCATCATGTTGCGTCAGTTACTACTCGACATAATGATTATGTCTCAAAATTAGACCTAAGTCATGCTGTTGTGGAAAAACAAATTATGGGTTATGGCTGCTTTTGGACTTGTGTTTAAGTGAATGCGTGACTCATACGGCTTCACTTCTTCGGCTCTTAGCTCAGGAACCTACTTCATCTTTCCTGAGTTATGCAAAGAGAGAGAGTTTACTTCACAGCCTCCGCCACGAGTCTCGTAAATCATTTAGACACGCACCTCAGACACAAAGACTGACTCCAGCACCTGATCTAATCCCCTTTTACGTACAGAGACTTGCAGATAGTATTTGTGTAATTGTTGTGTTGAAATGTTTCCCTGCTTTGGCTCTGGGGCAGATAAAAATGAGTTTCCCTCTGCAAAAGGGCACAGGCCCTCGCTTCATTCGTACTAGATTTTTTTTATACCGTAATTCCCTCTGAGAAGTACAGATGTCCCCTGTGTGGAATTAGTCCTTCATAAATCTTGAGCAAACACTCGGCTGAACTTTTAAAGGTGCTCAATGATGATAGAGATGGTTCAGAAAATAATTTTGCATTCATATTGTAAGCTCAAATATTAAGGGGGCTTCCACTGTTACAATTTATTTGTCTTGATAGCAATCTAGAAGATATGTTTTAATAAATATTGTGGTTTGATATTGAATATTTGGCCTATATTGAATGTGCAGCGCATCTAAAGATTTAAAAAGTAAAAGCTGCATCAAGTTTTGGATAAAAAAAATTCTCACTTAAGTGAAAATTTAAGGTGAACTTTTTTTTTGGCCTACTTTAATTGGTAACACCCAAAATATTTTAACATTTTCAACTGAAGTATTTTTTAAAGTTGAAAATTTATTTTACTTGAATTGTTACAGACTGATCTCAAGGATAGTCGTGTTATAGTCAGAAAAAAATTGATTAATTTATCTATGTCCATGGCACGAAATTCAGATTTTTTCATGTCACTTGCACAAAATTCTATAAACGTTTTTCGTGTCCATGGCACGACTTTCTTTTTCGTGTCATTTTATGTATCATTTGCTTAATGCTTTTTTCCTATTTTCTTACCATTGTCGCTTGGAGTTGGGGTTAGAATCACTTTCTGTTAAATACATAAAAGTACATCCTAACCCAAACCCCGAATCTAACCCCATGCCCAAGCGACAATGATTTAAAAATAGGAAGAAAGAGAAAACAATATATACAGTAAAATGACACGAAAAAAGAAAGTCAAGCCACGGACATTTATAGAAATTTGTGCGAGTGGCACGAAAAAGCCATTTGTGGTCAAGGCACGAAAAAAGCTGAATTTCGTGCCATAGACACAAATAAATTAATAAAATTTTATTAATTAATTAAATTTTTATCCTACAGTACATTACTCATGTTAGATTTATTTTCAGTTTCTATGTACAGTAAGAACACATCTTCCAAAAAAAGTGCCCAACTGTATGGGGTAAATTTACCTAATATTATATAGCCTACTAGAGGTCACTTGTTTACCTTGCAGCTATTAGAAAACTATAAGTCTCTAGTTTGGAGGTTCAGAAAACATTTGGAATTCATAAAAATTAAATAAAAAATGTGATTAAAAATCAACATACCGTAAACCACAAATATTTTTGTTATTCCCCTTTTGACTCAAAATTTCATACAAACTGACATAAAACTCTTGTATGACAACTAGCCTTCTTACATGCCTGTATCATTCACATTCCCAATTGAATCTAACTCTAATAATAAAAGTATCTAGTTCATGAACTGTGGTTTTACAGTGACTGACTTTAAATAGTTGTGTCCAGGCAAATCACTGTAATTGTTTATTTATTACTTCAGCACAACATCAGTGAAAAATGTCAGTGTTTACGAGCAACATAGATGTTTGTGTCCACATGGTGATATCAGGTTAAACCCATGATTTGGCATGAAACTATTTCATCCCTCTTGCTATGTCAGTCCTCCGTCTGTGAGAGAGAAACAGGCTGTAGTTCATTACAACATCCTGTATTCATGCCAAATTAAATCTTGCTATAAGTTCTGCCAAAACCTGCACTAATAAACTCCTCGCATCCTCGCATCACTCATCTGCTGATCTCCCATCCCATTCATCAGTTTATTTTAAGCTTCTCTAGTAAATAACTGTTATGCCAAGTATTGGCAAAGTGCATTTTTACCTAGCTATTTGTTTTTTGGGAACATTAGGTAATACCCTCCCTGGCAAAGATGACTCTGGACCATTTTCGGTCCTTTGGTACATCAAAAAAATCCTGTTGTATCCATTAAAGGGCTACGGTGTACATTTTGATCCTTGAGGTCTGTGTCCTAACCAGGGAGTGAAATTGACTCAGAACACCCAGTTATAGAGGACAAATATCCAATAAAAAAGCTGAAAGCAATCCCACAGTATCACAATAATTCATATTACAAGTATGATCATTTGATTGTTAAAATAATGTCATACGTTCTGTTTAAAATGTTTAGAGTTAATAGCTATAAATATAAACAGTATTGTTTCTATAAGTTAAATCATTAGTAAACAACCTATTAACAACCTTCAGTGATTACGTTTACCTTTAAAAAATGTAACAATCCAAACAATTAAAAAAGCGTGAATTTATGCATTTGGTTGTGCATTCAAGGTTTTAATTTTGTCAGTCTGAGTGATCCCAAGGAATCAAACCCATGGCCTTTGTGCTGCAAAAATAATGCTTGACCAATTAAGCAACAGGAAAACAGTTAAAGGAAACAAATCTATTGAAAAGATGCTGCATTATAATAGTGTCATGAATTTCCCATCTTGAAAAATGACACTGGTTCATGAAATATACAGTTTTTTTAATAATGAAGACGGTGTTCCTCAAGGTTCTATTTTGGGACCAATTTTATTTTCTGTTTTTCCATAAATTAACTTGGTCCAGCAAATGTAGACTTTTATGCAGCTGATACCATTTATTTATTTATACAATAGCTACATATATTAAGGTACAAAAAGGTACAAAGTTGTCACTGGGACAGTACCTTTTCAAACAGTACACTTTGTACCTAAAATGGTACACATTGGTACCTTAGAGGTACATACTGTTACCCAGTGGCGGCTCGTGACTGCTCATCCGAGGGGTGCAAATTCAAAAAAAGTGTTCGGAGTGTCATGTGTGTGCTCGTGTTTTCAAAATATGTGTTTGTTGCATCATGTGAACCATGTGCATCACGTGTCTTGTCAAAATAAGAGCCTGCTGCACACGCATCACAACCGTTTATGATAAAAGAGACGCTCACGTTAAAATACACACAAGACACTAACACTAAACTCTGATTACGCATGAGATTATGCGAGTATCTGGCAAACGCGAGCGCCTCTTTTATATTTAACCCTTTATACGCGTCTGCAGCAGGTACTTACTTTGACAAGTCACGTGATGCACATAGGATCACTCGACGCAGATCATATTTTGAAAAAAGGAACCACACAAATAATGGGATACATGTTGTGACGAACTTTGCATCGAGCGCCCTCGAAAAAAGAAGTCACCAGCTGCCACTGCTGTTACCTCAAAGAAACATATCTGTACCAAAATGGTACATATTAGAATTAAATTCTTTTTTTGTAATTTTTGTCTTGTGCTGCATCTTGACCAGGGCTATCTGGTAAAAGAGATATTGTAGCTTTCCTTGGACTTTCCTGGTTAAATAAAATGTATACATAATAATACATGTTTAAGTTTATGATTAAAATTCCATTTTCTGCTTATCTGGGAAACCGTTCTATAGAATCAGAGAAAGCTTTCCCTGTCCGAGACACTCAGTTAGTCCAGATACTGAATCAGTCTGTCTGCATCCAGAGTTCTGGCCAAGAGAAGGAATGTGTGTGTCTCATGAAGAGACATTGAGTCTTAGCCAGTCCTCAGAAAATATTTAAGGCCACTCTCTGCACATCTTCCTCAAACCAATTTATCTAGCTTTAGCTGTCTTCTGACTGGTACGTGCAAAGTTCAGAAATGAATGTTCTAACACTTTTCTAATATGAATTCCTGCTGCTGTATCATTACAGATTGCTGCAGCTATTTTTTCCTTTTTTGTAATTCTACAATAATATTTTTGACAAAGAATCATCAGAGGCAACGACAAACTTTATTCACTGTATATTAGCCATAGCCATACACATTTAACTTCTGCTAGCACAGAAAACTTCTCTTAAAAAGATTAGATGATCAAAAATATTAATACATACTATTTGTTTAGAAAAGATGAATCTAGAAATTTATACTAATATAACGTCGAAACGGTCACATTTTAAAACATACATTTTCTACACAGAGGAGGTTAACTGCACATTATCGTACTGGGGTTTGAAAATGTTGTGAGCGTTTCTTGCACGTTTTAATTCCTCAGATAGCCAACTGCAGCGGCAACATGAAAGCTTGTGAGCGCGCTCACGCTGATGACGTCTGCGGCTGCTCTGACTGCAGCGCCTGCTGCCAGAAAGTAATGTAACATGTTCAAAACACTATCATAACGGCAAAAATCTCTGAAAAGTGACAAGGATGCAGCACAGAATTAATAATATTGTGCATATTAAACAGATTAAAAGACAAGTTACCGATTGATGGACGCTTGTTTGATTTTCAGGTTTCGGGCAAAATCCATTTTGCTCAAAAAACCAAGGGGGCATGTGCCCCCTCAGTTTGAATGGGCATGACGCCTCTGATCGTCGCTGAACTTTTTGACAGCGATCAGCTGTAAAATGTTTTGGTCCCGCTTGATTTTCGTTGACTTCAAGTAAAATAATGAAAAGTATTTCATAAGATCAGCCGGGGTCAATGTGTTAACATGACAGAAGCTTGATGCTGTCGTGTGAGAACAAGCAACAGCCGGCATTTTCATTTGTCCAAGTGCCTCTCACGTAAATTATTCGATTTTGATGGCTTAAGTTTCTTCCCCACCACAAAAAACCTTGACAGGTTTATCAATGCCATCAAAAGTATTATTTTGTTTTGTTTGTTTGTTGATCACGAGGTACAAACTAGGGAAACTAGGATTCCGTGTGTATTCAAAGTGCCGCCATTGTTGTTTACAGTGCGTGGAATGGTGCATTGTGATTTGTTAAGTGAATTTATTGCATTTTGTAGAGAAGGAGGACTGGCATTTGTCGCAATTTGGAAAAAAAGGGAGAAAAGATGACAAAATAAGATGGCGGATATTGTATTTTGCCTAAAATGAAGAATTTGCTTTTTAATACTGACCTGATGCAATGCTGATTTTGGTGGTAAATCCTTTTTTTTTTTAAATTACGTTTATCATGTTTTGGAACCGAACTCTTCATTTGTTTGCAAACTATTTGATATTGCTTTTGGCAATGCAGTGAAATAGATTTTATGTGTAGCTGTAGTGTGCAATATACAGTATGTCCTAATACTAATGGGGGTCACTGTTACATTTGTGCATTTGGCAGACCCTTTAATCCAATAATTAACAGCACATTCAAGCTATACATTTTTTAGCAGTATGAGTGTTCCCTTAGGATTGAACCCATGACCTCACATTGCTAGTGCAATGCCCTACCAATTGAGCTACCGGAAGATGCTTGTAAACTACACAAAAAGTAGCATAGCTTTGTAGACTCATTGCTGGTTCCTAGGACAAAATGTTAAGTTATCTTTCATGTTTGTCCCTTTGGTGTCTGCTAAATAATAAAAAAAAAGAGTTAACTTAAACCCAAAAAACTTGCAAAAACTACAAAACATCTAGCAATGGATTTAATTATGATGTGGAAATATAGGAAACATATCTGTCAAGCGCAGCAGTCTTAAAAATATGCTTGACAGGAATTGTATGCAATTCATTTACTGTGTAGAGCCACCACCAAGCATCAAAAACAGAAACACCTGAATGTCCTTCATGCATGGATTCACTGACTGTTGATGCTGATGAAAGCAAATTACTTCATTCAAAAAAAAAGGGGGTGGGGAGCTTTTTAAGATTTTCTGGCAGATTTTGATTAAAAAATGGAAACAGCAGTACAAGAAGCATAAAAGGCCACACAAAGGCTGGTCTGAAGAGACTTAGAGACATCTTCAAGGATGAAGTCACCAGATAGTTCGCACAGATGTTTGTGTGTGTGTGTGTGGGTCTAGGAGCACGCTCGGTGTGTGAACTTGTCTGTTAAATCTGCAAGTTTAGGCGCAGATTCTTAGTAGTATTAGGCAGCCCCCCACAAGCCCCTAACCATCCTCAGCTGTGGGAAAATACTTAAAATGTCACTAGTGCACAACCTCCCTCCCCTACCCTTTCCAGAGACAGCATTGGTCAAGATAATAAACATCCTGCAGTTTGGTCCCACAGCAAACGCAATGCAGAACCCAGCTGCCGACACGGCCGTATGGTATAGGTGATTCAAAACGTGAAGATCTCCAGACAAATCCAAATGACAAGAACATTTAAACAATCCTCTCTATATCGACGATTAATCTTACTGCAATTTCATTGGACCACCTGCAGAACTTTTTACATATGTTTTCTTTTGTAACAATTGGGAGAGTTTGTTGATTTTGATAGATTGGCTAATTAGCTTTTGTTAGTTATACAGCCAAAATAAATAGTTTATGTTAATTGTCTTAAAGGACGAACCTTTTCAAAAATATGTTCTTGGTTATGTTCTAGGTATCACATAAATATTCTATTCACTCAAAATGGCGTCCATCACATTTTCATGCAAAACCACTGACCAATTTTAATTGATGATGTGATTTTATCATCAGGTCACAGGAGCCGCCACTGTAACGTATCACGTGTCATAACATACCAAGACATGGTGTGCAGAACCAATCCATCTTCATGAATAGTGGCCATACGCAGAGTTTAGAGCTTAACCAGAAATCCTTTCACGTGTCTTTAGAGGAAAGCATGGTCACGGCTAAAGATTTATTTAATTACGAAGGCTTCGGGTTGGAAATCGGTGCTAGATAATCCCTAGAAAATAGCCTGATTTTAACATTATCATTATTGAGATCTTAATGACCCTTTACTCTTACGGTCTACATTTACTATACTAAATTAGATTTATAGTAAATTACTGTTTGAGCACTAAAGATTTCTTTAAAATAAAAGTAAGTCTTTTGAACCAGAGAGCAGATATAAGTGGAGAATATTTTTAGGTACAACAGAAGTGGCCGGGTTTGATTTGTAAAAGTACCGTGCTAACAAATGGGGGGCATGACCTCTTTATACAGGGTTGGGAATCATCTATGATGAAGGGGATAAGTGCCAGATGCATTGGAACAGGTGGTTGTCAATTTTGGCTACGCCATCCATAAACCTCAAAGCGTCCCCCAATGCATTAGGAAAACTGAAGCTGTATTTATGCCAGACACGACAAGGCCAAATTAGCATCAGGTGTGCCTCATCATGGACCACGAGCAACGTTCGGTCTAAAACAATGAATCATGGACACACGCTGCTGGATGGATGGCAATATGTGCGTTGGGATGGTGATCATAAAGGGGTTTGGAAGTGGGGGTGGCACCAAAGCACGGGCTTCAGGAAAAACGCAGAAGTGAGGGACAGTTGCAAAACATAACAAAATGGCGTTCTGTTTTTTTGTGGTGCATAAATATTTTATTTAATGTGTAGTTGAAATTCTAAAAAATAAAGTGTATTTGACATTTAAAAATTATGCTCTGTGTCAATGTTTATTTTGTAATAAATACTTAAAGTAGATACTGATGATGGACATGAAGTAAATGTAATTTCTTTATATCAAATGAAAAAGTATGTAGTGACATTACTTAAAGGTGCAGGTGTACATTTTTGTGGCATCTAGTGGTGAGGTTGCGCATTGCAACCATCGGCTTAGTCCACTGCTCACTCCTCACTTTTGAAACGCATAGAGAAGCTATTTTAGCTACCACCAGACAAACATGTCATTGTCGGAGATAACTTAGTAAAAAAGTTTGTCCTTTAAGGGCTTCGGTAGAAACATGGCGGCACAAAATGGCGACTTCCATTTAAGGCGACCCTCTGTGTATGTAGATAAAAACGTCTCATTCTAAGGTAGTAAAAACATAACGATTCATAATGAAAGGTCTTTATACACCCCTGATCGTATAGTTTTGTATATTATTTTGCATTTCTGTCAAGAGATCCTTCTAAAAATTACACACTGCACCTTTAATTATCTGCATTAAAATGTATGTTAATAAGAACTTTTTATATTTGGCTATATATTTTAGGGAATTTTCATGTATTGTTTCTAAGTACTATACATATGATTCAAATGTTTAGTATTTATATCAAAATCCATGAGAAAATTAATAATTATGCAAAGAAATGTTGGTTTTCACGACTCTAGTAAGACCGATTCTGCCAAACCATATATGGTTCGACTTCCGCCCTGAAACGAGCGCCCTGGAATTGTTATCTTCTTTTAAGGGGCATTTCCATGTAAGATGACGCCTGTTATTTATCATATTAATAGATTAAATGTTCACTAATAATAATTATTATTATTATAATTATATATATATATATATATATATATATATATATATATATATATATATATATATATATATATATATAATTGTATTAGATTATTATATAGATCTATGATTATTATATAGATCTATGAAGACAATAACATTTACAATAATAGTATATATAATATTTTTATGTGCAATAATTATTTGCCCTGTTTTTTGTGGTTTCTTTTATTTTGGTTTTAAAATATGACATTAAAAAAGTGCTATATAAATAAATTTGACTAAATTTGCCATGTAAACAACTCCTAATTTTTGGTTTACGAGAAGAAAATGCATTTACTGTATATTTATGCATTTTGCTGATGCTTTTATTCAAAGTGACTTACAGTACAGTGCATCACATGCTCTACATTTGATCAGTTATGTGTGTCCCCTGATCGAACCCATGAACTTTTGCGCTGCTAACGCAATGCTCTACCAGCTGAGCCATAGGAACACAGTTCCTGAACATAAAGCTTTAAGCTCAACATGCAATGAAACATATAATGTTTTGACTAAAAAGCTATAAATTAAATGAGCATAGTTATAAAATGCAAAAGTTAACTTTAAAAAAGACACTTAAATCCAAATGAAGAGGTCTGGCTACAATTCTAAAAAAACAACAACTCACAAACCAGAGCTGACTTGAAGCTGTTTAATGTGTAAACTGTTGAGAAATACTTGAAATACTGCAGGGGCACTTAAACCCAGGGTTAAGTGTTAAGGTGAGATGGTCAAATGTTGATAAAGTTGAAAAGTGATCTTGATTACCCTTGAGGTCAAAGGTCGACCCAAGCTAGACCTGTGCCTCCACCACTTAGCTAACCTTCAAGCTCTGGCTTTAAGAGTTTGGTAAGAATGACAAACCTAAACATAAAACACTTAATTATAACAAGACTATGTGCGTTTCAAACAGCTAATGTTAGTCCCTTATATCCCATGGTCATTTTCACGCTTTGTACATTTGCTTAAATCTGAACTCGAAATAGATGTTCCACCCTTCCCAGCACCCGCTGGCATGTTTCATGCTGTGTTACGTCAATCTAAATCCAAAGGATTCTAAAAAATGTAAAACTGTAAGGCTATGACAAAAATTAGGTTTTTGACCGGATTAACTCTATATAACAAAGAGTCAAGCTTACATTTAAGCATACAACCTTCTATTAAGAACAATCGCAAATCGTCCCGTGAGAACATGATCACAAAAACGTAGACTTAATGCCATCTGAGGTACTTGCAAAACTGCAGAAATACTAATGTAACATGGTAAAATGGTAATAGAGAAGGATAGCGATCTTAGTGACGCTTGAGGTCAAGGGTCGGACCCATCTGTCAAAGCTTAACCAATTAGTTATCACCATCATAGTTCTGCCCTGAAGAGATTAATAAAAACAACAACACATTTGAAATCTCAGTATCTCAATTACTTCTCTTATAGATATTAATGAGAATAAATGGAGAGCAAATGGACACTTTTGCTTGACTCTTCTTCATCTCAGGTACTTCTCGTGAGAAAAGACACAGAAATCTCAGAAATGTCTTTAATGGAGTTTAAAGGTGACATAGAATGATTGAACGGCGTATTTATCCTTGTTCTGTGATGTGACATGTAGACAATTTTTTTTTGTTTGGGTCTGTAATGCCTTAGAAGCTTCCTAAAAACCTCTCTCTCAGATAGCTCTATTAGGGTGGGGGATTTTAAACAAGTGGTTTTGCACCTATTTGGCTCCCCCTACTGGCTTAACTTGCAATCTCATTACTGAATGGCTGACTTTGCTGCCACTCAAAAAATGTAGCCAATTATTTTAAAGTGGAGGGGCAGTTAGATGCCTGTGATGTCATAAGCATCAGTTTTTCAGATTGGGCCGTTTTCTGGCTGACATTTCCAAAAGAGGAATTTCTATGAGACTGAGATGTTTAGCATGTCTAGCACTTTTTGTATGTTTGTGAATGCGGGTAGACAACCATTATTCCATTATTCATTATTCAAAGACAAGGTAAAAATGGTTTTTCATTCTCTGTCCCCTTTAAGAAAAGATCTCAAAAGATTTGCCAAGTCTGCTATAAAAGGTCAAGATTATTGAAGATAAATATTTCCCATTAAAAATTGACAATTTCTTTTAAAAAATGTACCTAAATTCAGATTATTTTAGCTTTATTATCTACATACATTTTACAGCTCTATACTCAATGAATTTTAACAATTGTCTCATTTGACTCTATTTCTGTTTCTCATAAGCAATTTTTAGAGAAACAAATAAAAATGCATTTAATATTTTGTCATTGAGCTAATAATGAGTGCAGTTTACAAAGCCATGTTTAAAAGCAGGACTAGTTGCTGAAGCCGCAGAAAAACTAAATATAGAAAACCACTAAATGCTAAACAAATGGGGAGAGAGAGAGAGGGAGAGAGAGAGAGAGAGAGAGAGAGAGAGAGAGAGAGAGAGAGAGAGAGAGAGATTTTAAAAGCTACTGTAACTGATTACACACTATATAACACAGTAATTCCAGCCTGATCTCACGAGAATTCATAATTTTTTTACGAGTTTGCTAATTTGTATGAATTCATACAAAGTTAAATGTGCTAAAAAGTAACATAAAACAATAATAAAACTCCACCCCAACCCTAATGTAACAGGGGCAAATCGTACAAAAATATCCGAATGTGGTTGTACGTATTAATACAAATTATCCAGCATGTGAAATATGTTCGAATTGCCATGTAGGGCCTTATTTTACCACCGCAATGGTAATGCAATAATTCACCACAGTGGTGTGAAGTGGTGGTTATAGAATGTGTGTGTGGGCGCACACGCATGCATTGATGCATATAGGCTTACATATAATATACATATATTTTGAAATATAAAAATGTAAACTTGTAAAAGGATCAGATACTTTTCTTAAAAAACAAGCATGTTTTTTTCCGTCAAGTAATGCTTGGGTAACTTACCAACGCAGACGCTCTGGAGCACCCAATTGATTTGAAAAGAAGGAGGATAGCAGCGTGATCACGTTTTCCACATCATTCACAAAATTTGAAGCAAATGTGAAGCAATTGAGCATATGTGCTTGGCCATTTCGGTGGGTGTTCGAGCTCAAGGATCGACACTTATTGTAGCACTTCCATCCATGAAACAAACACGGTTTAAACGGGAAACCGTTTTGGGTTATAATGTTACAAGCCGCACTGAAAACGCATTCTGTTGGTGTTCTGGTAGTGCAGATTGATATTTTTTGCAAACTTAAGTGACCAAAACAGGAATATCTTTGCCTCATTGTTCCGCCCCCAAGCCAGTGGGTCATTACTGAGATCAGTTACTTCCCATTGCAAATAGCACACTAACTCTGAGTCGGCGAGCCGTTTGAATTCACAAGAACTTGAAGAACTCAATGGGTGGGTATGTTTATTATAGTTAGTGACGTGCAAACCACAGCGGGTCGCACTTTACCACCACCGTCACAACCCTTTTGCCATAAGATAGCGTTGGTAATTCAGCAGAGCCATACTATGTATAATTGCATTTGTTACAAATAACTGTTGTTCGGCTACTATCGAAATAATCATTAATAATCTCCTTTTTTTCAGTACATCAATCAATAAGTCGTCTGAAGGTACACCGCAGACAGCTACAATCTATTAGATGCTTTATTCAATCTACTAGAGAATTCATCCTCTCCTTCTGCACAGTCATTCATCTTTTCTGTGATAGCTCAGGTCTGCCAGACGCGTTCAGTTCTCATGTTGCAGAGAAAGGTCTATTCCGAGCCCACCAGTGGCGTTAATCTGCTATTCCCCGGGTAGTTACCATGACGACCAGGCCTTTTCGAAAAGCCCACAGACACTCTACGGCTTGCCCAGAGGCCATTTAGTTGCAGAGTCGGAACAAATGGGAATGATTAGTCCAATCCAGCGAAGACCGAAAACAGCCTAGCAAAGCTTCATTTTTCGTACTGGACTTCTTTCACGTAGTTGTGGTTTGCGCAGACTCATGTTGTGGTTAGACAGCCCAACAAACGCCAAGCTTAAATTTGGTTCTTTTAGGGTTTCCCCATAATTATTAAGAGCCGGGTGTAGCAGGATAACCTGATCTTAGATCAACATTAAACTTAAGGCTAGCCGAGTGCTGGCACTACAGAGTATCATTACTGGCATGGGAATATAGGACTGGACTGCAAATGTGTTTGCAGGGACTAATACACCATTGAGTCATGGTTTTGACATCCTGGTGGCATTTGCCTGCATATTAACCCCTCAGGGTGTTTTTGTTTTTAAGCCACTTGTTCTGTGTTTCATAACTGGCTTGAAACCAGTTTGCGGTCACAGCATGAGCAGATTATGGTTGGTATCATGGCATTAGAGGACCAAAGAAACAAAAGCGTCTTTAAGGAATTGCAGCCGACATGCGGCCATCTTGACACATTTACATTACACTTATGCATTTGGCAGATGCTTTTATCCAAAACTACTTACAGTGTATTCAATTTATACATTCTAGAATTGAACCAATGATATTTGGGCTGCTAACATAATTTACAATTTACAGGTATGTAGGCATGCAAGTATAGCTTAAATTTGCTTTATTACTCCTGACAAATCTCTTAAACTAACTGGTAATATTAGCCTACATTAAATTGATACAATACAATAAAATAATATACAATGCATATTGATATACAATTTACAACTAATAGTTAATATACAATAAAATAATTGACATACTTGAAATAAGTGAGTTGGCTCTTTCAAAGCTCAGGAATAAAAAATATATAATAAAAGTATCGCAATAGTACAGCAAAAATTAAGGTCTCATTTTCCAGTTAAAATATTGTCATTGTTTTTTTATTGAGATAAAATACTTTACTGGCAGATATTTTAAGTTTGTTTTAAGCACAAACTCTTTTTTTGTCAAGACTTAAAGAGCACCTACTATGCAAAATCCACTTTTTTACAAGTTTTTTGGACATTTGTTGGCAGTGTGAACTGGCAATGTCTAATCATTTCCTTAGACATGCCATATTGATTATTTTTTCAATGTGATGTCACACTGATAAAGCCCCGCCCATGGCCACTGATTGGCAGTACATTACCATAGTTTCCGCCCTCAGTGAGTTGTACCCTGTCTGCCATATCTTAATAGTGAGGCATTATTGTCTCAGACTGTATACACAGGAATCAGATCTATTTTGACTGAAAGCGCTTACTGTTTTTTGTAAGTGAGGAGCAGTAGCTTATTTGCATTAAAAGATACACACACAAAAAACAGCACGTTTTTGCTCCCACCCAAATAGGGGCATTTTGGACATGCTATAATAAATGATCTGTGCTGTATTTTGAACTGAAACTTCATGGATACATTCTAGGCACACCTGAGACTTATATTACATATTACATTGTAAAATGGGCGTAAAAGGTGCCCTTTAGTATTGTTTCACTTTTAAATTAATTTTGCTTCTCAAGTAAATGTATCTCAGGTGAAGATTTTTGAGATATTTACACTGGAAAAGAAATAAATAAAAGTAACTTATTTAACACACACTATTGCTGTAAATGAACACAAACAATTTAAGGCAAATGCTGATATACATTGTTTTTCTGTTTTTACTCGAGATTAGTATTTTTGCAGACTGTCTTGTCCATAGGCAAAGTTTCGTGTTTGTGCTTGGGGGCCCCTACCGGCAAACAACGATACTGAAATACTTTAAGATTAGCGAGAGTGCGGCTTCATGGTTATGACTTAACACTATAGCCTTAAATGACTCCATCTACTTATTAAAATATTAAGATTAGACTAATAAAATATGAATTCTTATATTTCGATTTCATTATTGGCTCAGACAAAAACATAATTGGCTCCTCTGCCCCCCCAACCCTGCCTATGGTCTTGTCATGTATCATTAGTCATGTTAAATCAAAATCAATCATTGTCAGTTTAAAAGAGTAAAACTGTTGCAAGAAACTCACGTACAGTACACAGACTAAAGAACGACTGCGTTGGTATAATGGTCTGTTTAAAGAGGACATATCATGAAAATCTGTCTTTTTCCATGTTTAAGTGCTATAATTGGGTCCTCAGTGCTAGAAAATGTGAAATAGATCAACCCAGTAACTTACAGTAGTTTTGGCAAACCATTCTCTGCAAGCATATCAACAAATAGTTAATTGAAATTTGGCTCCTCTTGTGATGTCAGAAGGGGATAATTCAGTCCCCTAATCTGCACTATCCAACCACAGCACTGCCATTTAGTGCAGTGATCAGCTCATTTGCATTTTAACACTCTAGGGTCCAAAAACACAGCGCCGCATTTAAAAAAACAATTTTCTTCATCAAAGCAGAATCAACTTAAACACTCAATCATTAATAATCATACACTTACGTGTTATACATAATTTTAAACTTTAAAGGGTCTTTTTTAATTTGTGTACATTTACAATAACAACAAATCTTTTTGTTTTTGTCAAATATTGAAAATAAACAGGGCGCACATTCGGACATCCCTGTCTCCGCTAGCTGTCTCTCAAAACACGTTACAAAAATAAATTAAAACTCTGCAAATACTCGTCACACAAACATGATACACATAATCAAAGAAAGCCTGAAATGTCTACTTTTAAACAAACTAATTATAATCAAAAACAAATATTGCCTGTTTATGTAATCTGTATTGAAGTAAAGAGAGCACCATTTTTCCTTGCTGACCTCATTATCTGTAATGAGGTCACACCCACAGACGGTAATGGATAGGTGAACAGCGGTACAAGGG
The DNA here is from genome assembly GCF_030506205.2 of Paramisgurnus dabryanus. NCBI lineage: Eukaryota > Metazoa > Chordata > Actinopteri > Cypriniformes > Cobitidae > Paramisgurnus > Paramisgurnus dabryanus. The sequence goes on from NC_133340.1 coordinate 5,374,494, forward strand.
CACTCCCAAAAATTGCACATTTTTGCTTACACATACAAAGTGGCAATTTTAACATGCTAAAATAAATTATCTATATGGCATTTTGAGCTAAAATATCACATACATACTCTGGGGACACCAAATATTCATCTTTAAAACTTCTGCCATCTCAATCTTCATCTCCCCCTGCTTTTACAATCTTCTTTCACTGCTTTCACTACTGTGTTAATTTCAGCCCAAAATGTGTTAAATATTCTGTTTTCTTGATACATGTCTCCAATATGACAAAAATGACTACTTTAACATTTGGCCATCATTCTGTAGGCAGTAAAGTCTGACAAAATAATGTATGATTTGAAATACCGGTAGATACTGTTTCAATTACTGGGTGCCAAAATGCGGATAGTCTTCTTTTCCTTGGCAGATTACAAAAGTGTTGCCATTGGGCATACTTGCATAATGACTGCAAATAATAAGCACACTCCATATTGGAGCTCTTGGCCAAACAATTATAAAGCAACATGCTGAGACCGGGACATGATCTAAGCTTTCAGTATGCCATATTTCCACATGATACCTAGAACCAAGTTCCAATGCTGATGGAAGGCTGCAATAAGCAAAGAATATCCCTTAAAGAAATATTCTGGCTTGAATTTGACTTAAACCGGATCACCAACATCTGTGACGTGCTGTAGACTACCACAGAAAAATCCACAAATTTGTGAAAAAATTTTCATGATCCCTATCCACTTGCATTTTATGGAAAGAAACGGGCTCGCACACTGGATAAGAAATGCTGGGCTGCGGATAGGAGGATAGAATGGCGTGCACTCATGATTAAAGTCGACTCATGATGCAATAGAGGCAAGAGTTTTTATTTTTATTGAACAATGTGTGGCTTTTGCATGTTTAACACTACACTGAAAAAACTAAAACAAATTTATTACCCACAAAATTCTGCCCATGGGATAAGCATTTTAGTTTTACCTCTTTATGAAGTACTTAAAGGTGTAGCGGAGGATTTTTTCAAATTTTAGAAAAGAACCGCCTTCTCCACTTTTTAAAAAAATGCAATTGCGCAACACACCTGATTGATAGCTAGGAGGACCAATAGTCTTGATGATCCACCCAGAAAAAGAAAATCCTCCAAAAATACCTTTAATTGAAGTTTATTTTTCTTATCACATTGGAATTAGTTTTTGTTGTTATAAACAAAACAGTAGTTAATTTAGATTTTTTTTTTCAGAAAACAAGAGTTTATATTTTAGGTTATTTTGTTTCTCTTGATTTAAAATTTTTTAGATAATACAAAAAGTAAGAGTTATGCATTTACTGGTTGTGCATTATATTTGTGTCTCTATTAATCCATTTTATAACTGAACCTACATTATTTCATTGCAACCTATATTATACATTTTTATTTAAGTGGAAGAATGAAGTGACCTAAAGGCTTTTCCGTATTAATCCCAAACAGATCAGTGTATCTTTCAGTTTAGGAGGAAGTCCTATGTACTTTAAAGGGGACATATCACATTTTTTCCCCGTGTTCAATATATAATTGGGTCCCCAGTGCATCTATCAATCTAGAAAATCTGAAAAAGTTCAACCCAGTAACTTAGTTTTGATAAACCATTCTCTGCAAGAATGTTAAAAATAGGTCATTGAAATTTGGCTTCTCCTGTGATGTCATAAGGGGATTATACCGCCCCCTTATCTGCACTATCCAACCACAGCACTACCATTTTGTCCAGAGACCAGCTCATGTCCGTTTAAGCATTTGCAACATTTTTGCTCACATCTACAAAGTTGTAATTTTAACATGCTAAAATAAATTAACCATATGGTGTTTTGAGCTAAAACTTCACATACACACTCTGGGGACACCAAATATTTATTTGACATCTTAAAAAGTCTTGTAAGATGTCCCTTTTAATGATTAGGACAAATAGTTGGGGCAAATATGTTGTTACTTAATGTAAACTATGTGGTGTTGCAAAATTTATGCAGGCTCTGGATTTAGATGTACTGTATCTGTAGAACCTTTATGAAATATGGCACCTACTGTATGACACAATGTTATTATGTTTGGTTTGTGGAACCAGTAAATATTATGGCGCTTTTCCATTGCATAGTACCCCACGGTTTAGTTTAGTTTGGGTCGGGTCAGTTTACTTTTGGGAGCTTTTCCATTGGGTGCAGGTCGTAGTACCCGATACTTTTTTTCGTACCACCTCGGTTGGGGTTCCAAGCGACCCGAGCTGATACCAAACGTGACGCGAAAACCCTGTAGATCACTGATTGGTCTGAGAGAATCGTCACGTCATCGCTATAATGTAAATATTAGCTTTAGCTTACTGCTAGCTTGCGCTGTCTCAAGCAAACATGTTGTTATCTGTGTTCTGCTATAAGTTTCCAAACACCCTTTTAGCGATGAAAAACATCCGCAGGTTGAGAATCCGGGACACCATAACAGTTTTTTCCAGACTTGCAGTTTGTGGCGGCACATTCGCGACGTGCACGTCCGCATTATATATGCTTATATGCAACTTGAATGAGGCTCAGCGGAGCACCGTTGATTGACGCCACGGGTCGGGTGTTTGAACAGAAACTGTCATGTGAGACAGAGGTAGTTATAAACGCGATGTGCAAACATCTATTTGTGGTGGCCAATTTTAATTTTGTGGTAGACTGAGAAATAAATGAATGTATGGGAATGTACAACAACGCTCTCACGTGTATGATGTCACTGCAGTAGGCAGCGTAAATATAACGACACGCCTATAATCCCTCCCACTCCGAAGTGATACTAAACTCGATGGAAAAGCTAACCACGCCAAAGTGAGGTGAGCTGACCCGACCCAAACTAAACTAAACCGTGGGGTACTATGCAATGGAAAAGCGCCATTATTGACATCCAACCTGTGCCATACAGTATTTAGAGACATAATTTTAATAAGCCGAAACAAGAAACATCAAAACACAAATCACATTCCCATTTCAACGCTTCAAATCTTCATCAAATTTTGACAATAGTCCTCTTGGGATTCAAATGCTAAGCCACCAGGGAGCTAGTAGTCGAATTACACTAATGACGAAATAGAGGGAACGGGGAATTAGAGAACAAGTCTCCAACCAGATGGAAATGCTACACAGCTTGGGGGAAAAGACAAACTCAACAGGCATTCCTGTCAAAGGATGATTGATATGTTTGTTCTTTCCCTTGTGCTCAAATCAATGAAGAATATGACATTTTAAAGATCATGGTGCACTTTCAGACATTATACTTGAAAATCCATCAAACGTGATGGAGCAAAAGCCCTCACAATGCAACTCATGTTATTTTGGAGCACTTATATTAGTAAGAGACTATGTGGATCTAAATGTGGAAAGGGTAGAAATGGATTTTTCGCTTGTTAGAAAGTGGTTTGTATGCTTGTCTACACCGAGGGGCAACTTTCTGATCTCTCTGATGAAGCCAGCATGGAAGTGACTTAAATTGCAATTCATCCAAGGGCCACTAGAGGCTGGCTCCAAAAAGAAGCCCATCCCCAATGACCCCAATGTTAAAATGCCCAACTTTACAGCAGAAAATAATATGTTAAAGCCTGTTACAAAAAGTGTTCAGCTTCACCCACATTCCACCTAGAGGTCTTCTTGGGTCCAAAGAAATGTACCTGACCCAAAATGACCCAAATCACTATTTCTCGAATCCAAGATGCATATATATTTTTTAAAAGAAAGACCTGACCCGATACAAACCAGATAAAATTAGACCCGAGCCCGACCCAGTGACAATTTTTCTTAACGACCGGACCCGAATGTAAACAACACAGAGGTGTGTGCAAGTCAGCAGCCCACACCAGTCAGACAGAAAGAAACCTGGTGGCCTCGCAAGCAATTTGACCCACTGCTCCATTTATTTTCATTTGTTATATGACGACGACACCAAGATAACCGCTACAGTGAGCATTTAAAATTGATTGACAGGTCTGTCTGAAGGAAAATTAACCTACCGCCAGCCAGACAATGTCGTACATACTCTTGGCAAACAGAGGAGGGGTTGGAAAAGGATTGAATGCACACACGCACGCAAGAAAGTTCGGGTCTTCTCAAGTCGTAAAAAACACATTCATTTTAATTTTCCCTAATATTATACCCTACCTGTGTCCGAGGCACACGTGAAACTTTTAGACCCAAACCCCCTTGGATCTCGGGTCGGACTCGGGTTTCGGAACAAAGGCCCTGTCCCAAATGACGCACTTCATGTGGACTTCCGGTCTTTTAAATTGCGTGTTCACGCTTAGTCCACGAGTCCATAGGGTGTCCTAGCTGTCATTAAAGCTCTGAAGTGTGCTGCTCATCAGCACCCCCTTTCACCCTTGATGCCGTCTTCGGCAAAGCCCGCACTGCACCAACCCAAAGGTCCTTGCGAAAAAGCAATCAGATTTCACATTGATGGACAACTTCTCTTCCTATTTCTTTACCAAAATACAACTCTGGTGCGCCCTCTTGGACTTGCGTCAAGGGTCCCTAAGGTCTGCACTACATGATGTCATCAAAGTCTGGAGTGTGCCATTTGGGACAGGGCCAAAGTGGACCTGTGAAGACCTCTAAATCTGCCTATTTGGCCATGTGGTGATGTGCCAAAATGGCGGCGACCGGCTACCCACTTTTGGCTTCAAAAACGCTCTTCAGAAACATATGGTTGACATCGGGGCTTTGAAGAAAGAGGTCGAAGAAAGTGTTGCTTTTCAAATATTTCTGGATCAGATGATTTAATGGTTTTCTCTTGTGTTTCAGATAAGTTTAAATCAACTTAGTCTCAGATGTTTCTCCTAAAATGCATAAGAGAAATAAAAATAGAATCAAATGAGACGATGAGCTGTTGATGTAGATGTTATAGATAAAATAATCTGTATTTGGATAAATTGGATGAAATTTTTGTAAATTCATATTAAAATCTTCAATAATATGTCAAGGGTGTGGCAGATGAACCCAAGTGCAGACAGCAGTAGAATAACACTGATACTTAATTTAGACAAAACTGAAAAACAAAACCCATGAGGGGGCAAGATAAACTAAACCCTTACAAGACTTATCTGCAAACAGGACTATAAACTTAACAATAAACTTGAATACAACTAACATAGTTGGCTACAACACTGGACTAGATACTCAAAGCAGAATGACAAAAGACTTCTTACAGGTACAAAGCAAAACGAACAAGCTTGGAACAACAAACACAAGGACTTTAAATAGGGAGTAACTAAAGGGCGATTTATACTTGTGCGTAGGTCCTACGGCGTAGCAGCGACGGCGTAGGTTCCGCGTCGGTTTTCATTTATACTTGTGCGTCGCCGTCCGCGTCGACGTGCAAAGACACGCGAAACCGCTGGTTGGCAGTAATCACGCGTGTAACCACAGTAGCAGCAGAAGTCGTCACAGAAGAAGAAGCTAAGCAAGTTAACCCACAAACGAAGAAAAAATAGCAACTTGTTGTGTATAATTTGAGAAGACCAGCAATGATGTAAGTAAATAAACAGCGACTTATGTTGCAGTTTTAGTTAAATCACTCCTCGACTTGGCTCATCTTTGTTTTCACCGTCTCAACCGGAAATACCTATGACGCAGTTTTTTTTACCTGACGGGAGGGGTTCTGGTGGACCAATCACAGAGCTTGCGGTCCGCGTAGGTCCGACGCGCTGTTAGGAATTTTGTGAGGTGCGCGTCAGGCTACGCAGAGCTACGCACAGGGTACGGATAGCCTACGCCGTAGCTACGGCGTAGCACCTACGCACGACTATAAATCGCCCTTAATGAGGGGAAGAGGTGACAATGATTAAACCATAAGACAAACAAGGGAGCGGGGTAAAAGTGACAAGACAAGGAAAACACGTGGTCTGACTTCAAAACAGCATGGCCATGTGTTCCCACACAAAACATGGTACTGCCAGAAGACTCTGGCAGGATCATGACATAATATAGACATTGTTGTAATTTTTGACATTGTTAAGATCTCCTCTCTATTTGAGACATCCATAAGATGTATGTGTCATTTACCTTAGGAGAAAAATCTGAGATGCAGGAGACTTAAGCAAATCCTTTTGCTCTCCATTTAATCTCATTGATGTCTAGGACAAATAACTGAGATATGTGTTTTTTGTATCATCTAGGAAATTCAATGTGTCTGCAATTTGTTCATGTATTCTTGTATGTTCTTTTATTTTGAAGTTTTCAGGTTCATGTCTTTTATTTTTATTCATGTGTTAGGTTTTCATTGGTTCCCTTGTCTATGTGTCATGCATGTTCTCATTGGTTCTCTTCCCCTTTATAAGCCCTCTTGTCTTCATTGTCTAGTGTCGGTTTTTGTACGTATTTAGGGATAGATGTCGTGTAGTTGCCATGCCATGCCACGGATTCTACATGTTAATGTTTATTTACTTAAATTAAATCATCTTTCTGCGTATAGACCCTGCGCCTCATCTCATGTTTGGACTACACACACACACCTTAAAGGGGTCATAGCATGAACATGTTAGCATTGCCACTTTGTAGGTTTGAGAAAATATGTGTCGTTTTGGGTGTGTTTTTTAAAATGCAAATGAGCGGATGAAGTGCAAACACTGATCACAATGATGGTGGTTTGTTGTAATTCAAACTCAATTGTGCTGTCGAGTCCTTCTTTTCTCTCTCTTTCTCTCTGAACTAAATGGCAGTGCAGTGGTTGGATAGTGCAGATTAAGGGGGCGGTATTATTCTAATAAGATATCCTTATGACATCATAATGAAAGCCAAATTTCAATGACCTATTTTTGCTCACACCTACAAAGTGGCAATGCTAACGTTTTCATGCAATGGCCCCTTTAATTTACAACACTGCACAATTGTACTTTCAATGTTACAAACAGATTGTGAAAAGCAAACATTATGTCATGATAAACATTTTATACAACAACATGCTGCATTTTTTTAACATGACCTCCTAGCAGCGCTAAGTGGTGTCTTGGTAAACTGTTTTAAAATGTAAAATCATCTGTCCTGTTTGTTTAAAATCTAATTTTGTGTTCTCATGTTTTAACATTTGGCAGCCCAGTCAAAGGATGAGTCACACAGGGAATGGAAGGCCAAGTCGGAGTATTTTGTTATGTTAAATAACACACTTTGTTGTAAATAGATGTAGGTCAGTTTGGTATCATGTAATTTTGAAACAGCTACAGTGTAGAAACTTCGTTAAAAGTTACTTAAAAATCTTTCATTCTTTGGAATATTTATAGCGCTTGATGCTTTTTTACAGTAGGCTACATACAGAAAGAGAAGAGTGAAGTGGTCTGAATAACAAGAAGCTATTAGGAATCCACTTAGAGATGTAAAGTTGTATAAAGACTGCAGGAGAGCCGTGATTAGAAGTGAGGGAGAGTGCCACTGTGATGAGAAACCATAATCACATGCAACCTTCGGTACTCTTAAGCATGAAAACGTTTCCCACAACTTTAAGATTTGTCAGTAAGTGATGAACATCATATACGGAGGGCGATGCAGACAAGTTAATGGTTATGGTTGAAGAGACCAAGTCAACGCTTTAAATCTAGGTGAGTGAGATCAAGACCTTGAAGAGTTATTTTAAGTTACCTACATGCCCAACGCAAGCCAAGATCTCCAGTAGACGATGGCAGATACTGTATCAAAGCCCACTCTGGATAAAATGTTTTTCCTAAAATACGTAACCAGTACAGAATGTTGTTTTCAGTACAGAGACGGCGACAAAGCAGGGGAGGAATGGGTAAATATTGTTTTTAGGCACACTCCTTTTTGGGGTATGCACCTATCAGTGCCATACAAAGTGGAACTCACAAGGCATTTACCTTGAGATTCAAAATTATTGGAATCATATGTAACCCTGTCTGTGAAATCCAGGCTAAATCTTATTATAAGCATCAAAGTTTGATTTCAGTCATTGATTAAGCATTAATTACAGACTTAAAGATATCAAAGATACGGTGTACATTTTAGGACATCCTCAGGCCTCAGCGTCAGTACTCAGGTATCAGGTAAACAGCATAGTGCCTCAGACTGAAAGGCATCAGGTCTCATTCAATCAGACATCTCATTCAATCAGACATTGCGCAAAAGGGCCTCAGACTAAAATACATAAGGTCTCATTCAATCAGACATTGCGCCAAACGGCCTGGGACTAAAATACATCAGGTCTCATTCAATCAGACATCGCGCAATATGGTCTCAGACTAAAAGACATCAGGTGAAACGGCCTCAGACTAAAAGGTATCAGGTCTCATTCAATCAGACATCTCATTCAATCAGACATTGCGCAAAAGGGCCTCAGACTAAAATACATCAGGTCTCATTCAATCAGACATTGCGCCAAACGGCCTGGGACTAAAATACATCAGGTCTCATTCAATCAGACAATGCGCCAAACGGCCTCGGACTAAAAGACATCAGGTGAAACGGCCGTAGACTAAAAGGTATCAGGTCTCATTCAATCAGACATCGCGCCAAATGGTCTCAGACTAAAAGACATCAGGTGAAACGGCCGTAGACTAAAAGGTATCAGGTCTCATTCAATCAGACATTGCGCAAAATGGCCTCAGACTAAAAGACATCAGGTAAAATGGCCTCAGACTGAAAGACATCAGGTCTCATTCAATCAGACATTGCGCAAAATGGTTTCAGACTAAAAGACATCAGTGGCCAGTTGCATAAAACTTTAAGACTAGCTTTTAAAGTTAGTCATGAATTTTTTTCTTCAAGACTGATCATAATTGTTTTAAGTATGTTACATAGAAAGGTAGATTGGTCTAATTTAAATACAAATAATAAGACTGATTAGCCCTAACTAATTGCAAGTTAGTCAGAATCATACTTAAGACGCAGTCTTAACCTCACGGCTATGTTTATGCAACCGGCACCTGGTCTCATTCAATCAGACATCGCGCAAAATGGCCTCAGACTAAAAGACATCAGGTCTCATTCAATCAGACATCGCGCCAAATGGTCTCAGACTTAAACTAGGGATGGCGAAAACGAAAACTTTTCTTGACCGGCCACCGAGCCTCATTAGCCGGTTGAAACCGGTTAACCGATAGGCCTATTAGTTTAAAATATGCTATGCTATTTAAAATAACAGCCATTTCTAGGTATGTGACAAAATGACGTAATACGCACGAGCGCTTTGTTCCCACGGCTGTGTTCCCAGCAGGTATTCAGCGCCAGACACGTTGGTGACTTAGGAAATCTGTCATATCTTTGCTTTGTGAATACCTCTAAAGCCCATATACTAGTGACATAAATTACTTCCTCACGTTGATTCTCACGTTCGAATTTCCAAGACAGCTGTCGTAAGAAGAAAGTTATAAGCGAAGCAAAATTTCTCTCGTGTTTGACATTGAAATCCTCTATGAAGGCGAGTATTTTTTTGTTTCAAACCAAATACTTTTTATAGAATATACATTTAACTTGAATTAGGTGAAGTTTGGGATTGATTGTAACATTCGCATGTGCTTTTTTAAGATCCGCAAGTGACGTTGTTGTCAAAAGCAGAATCGCCCATTCAATCATATTGGCTTCCAAAACTTCTCCGTTTTCATCAATTCGTGCAGTATTTTTCAAAGTAATTATACAGAACGAAGGATTAGACTCTCTAGATTACATTATTGGCATAATTTTGTCAAACATATAAATAAATGCATGCAACATGCATGCATTTATTGATTTATGAATGATAAATTACATAATCATCAATTAATGTATTAATAATATCTGACAATTTAAATTGCTCGCCAGCATTATTAGTCAATTAAGAAATATTAAAGAAACAATTAAATGTTTCTTTAATATATAAAAATACAGCAATTTTATTTGAGAGGGCTTTGATTTCATATGGAAAGATATGCGTGGATTGATGCTCTGGGTTTCATTAATTAGTGGTTAATCAAAAATAATAACATTTTTATATATCTTTTAAAAAGATGTCATCTTAATCTTGTTGGGCTTTTAATTACCTACAATGTGGTGTTTGAATTATGCAAATAGACCAAGAAATGAGTTATGATATTTTAAAGTGTTTGGTCAAGCGGAAGAGGTCACAGTTTTTCATAGTTTTATTGTTTTAATTGGGTACAAAATGCCCCCTAATTTTCGAGATAAAAAATTCCATAACTTTCTTAATAATTATCCGATTTTAATAATTTAAAAACCATGTTAAAGTTCTTTTATATTATCTATCATATGGTTATAATTATATATGAATTTTCTAGTATTTATATTTTTTTGTCACATACCTACCATTTCGAGCCGCGCCTGCAATTTCGCAACTTGCATCTCTCTGCGCTCTGCCTCCGGCTCACACACACACACAGACCTCACAACACTTTTTAAATCCCCTACAGCGCGAAACATAAGTCCCGCAAACGCGGCGCCGTGCTTAGTTTCGAAATAGTTTAGGTACTAGGTGATCGCGTTGAACTTGAAAATAAAGGCGTTTGTGAAGCTCATTTGAAAATTGCCGCGGCTCATTTAAGAAAATGACAGCTCAGAAGAGACTGCGCTTTAGTTTGGGGTAGTAATAATAAAGACATAGGATGATCATCATCACCTTTTCTGTTACCACTGAAATATAGATGTAATGTATTTCCAAATCTAAACCCATCTTATGCGGAATGTTGCCTAATAGACTGCAACACGATAAAACCAATGGATTAAACGGGCACCTTCAGAATGTGTAAAAGACGCACCGGCCAAAGCAGGTCTCGCACTGTGTTTGTTCTAGAACAAATGCAGCAAAGATATTTAATGCTTGTATGAGGCATATAGGCCTACGCTGAGTTTTATTTATTTATGATGAGGTGCGTTCTAATTAACAATGCAATGCAAGTAAACGCGCCGTGCTGGCGCCTTCATGCACGGACCGGTAATTATATACTCTGCTATATTTGCTTTTTATTTATTAAATACATGCATTTGGTTGATGAAACATTTATTAAAATTAAGATACAATTTATACAAAACGAAATTCACTTTAAAGAAATGCTTTCTACAAAGCAAAACTTAATAAATTGGTAAAAATCATGGCTGAGGATTTACAGAAACAAAACTTACTCTGCACTTTATACTGTTAGCCTAAAAGACATAAATGTTAATAATTTGGAACACAACCAGGAGAGACTTTAATTTTAATTATTTTATTGCTGTATTTTATTTACTATTCGAATAAAGGAATTTATCAAAAAATAGCCTGTAGCATTTACTTTTCGCAAACCTTGTGAGCATGCGAAACCAAACGCAGTGACCTCGCGCCAAATTTTTTTTATTGGTTTATAAAGTACAAACAGACCAGTTATGAAAAACTGAGTGTGAGGGATTTGTTCACTTCACACAAAATGATCTTGGAAAGAAAGAGATGACTAACTGTAGTAGGGTTTAGTCCACTGTAATAGCCTAATTTACAGATCCCTTTTTTTAACCGACAACCGACAACTTTGACCGGTTAACGTTGATACGGTCAACCATCGGTCAAACGGTCATCGGTTAACATCCCTAACTTAAACACATCAAGTGAAATGGCCTCAGACTAAAAGGTATCAGGTCTCATTCAATCAGACATTGCGCAAAATGGCCTCAGACTAAAAGACATCAGACGAAACGGCATCAGGTCTCGTACAAGAAGGCATCGGAAAAACGATCTCGGACAAAAAGGCATCAGACGATTTCACACATGATCACGTCTTTATGCGTGACGTCACTATCGCAAACTGTTTCGAGCACCAAAAAATCTTTAATATCATTTATTTTTTACTGTATTAAATCGTTAAAGTTCTTTAACTGTATAACGTGTCACATGACGATACATTTTTAATGCTGAATTAAATGCCGTTAGAATACGTAAATGATTGCTCTCTCTCTCTTTCTCTCTCTCTCTCTCTTAAAATTAACGTTTTAAGCTGTCTAAAACATTATTACAACTACAGATATTGCCGTTTGTATATGTTTTCTTTTTTGCTTTACTACTGTAGATACTATGGTTTTCTGTTAAGAGGTAGATATAAGTAGATTAAAAGATAAAATAGAAATAAAAATTAAATGCTTTTTGCCTATGGTTGTGCAAATAAAATGATTAAACAATCAAACTTATGCTAATAATTTAAGCAATATGTTCTACGCTGTAGTAGACTGTAGCAATTAATAAAAAAAAACTATTTTTATTATAAGGCTATAGTTTACAGAATTCATACAAACTTATACTACATCATGAGGTATAGGAGTGAGAAACTGAACAACACTAATTTATGTCAGGGCTACAATTAAATACACATTTAAAGAAACAAAAGTGTCTTTATAAGTTTTTATTGATATCCCGTGATTTTGCGATAGTGACGTCATGCGAAGGACCATGTATTAAATCATGATCCTTTTCTGTCTGAGGCCTTATTGTCTGATGCCTAGTTGTGTGAGACCTGATGCCGTTAAGCTGATGCCATTTGATCCGAGGCCGTATTGCCCGATTTCTGATTGAATGAGACTTGATGCCTTTTTGTATGAGGCCATTTCACCTGATGTCTTTTAGTCAGAGGCAGTTTTGCCCGATGTCTGATGTGCGAGACTTTAGAACTGATGCCTTTCAAAGGGCGATGGCATTTTGTGGTCTGAGGCAGGGGCGGAGCGAGGAAGTGGCTTCTGAGGCTCAAGCCCCGAATGTTTTGTCAAAAGCCCCGAATCTTCTCAGATTTGGAAAATGAATTCATCCAGTACGCTAGGTGGCGGCATTGAGCTTTAACTATTCAGTCCCACACTCCAGTGAGAACACATATGAGAATAAAGTTACAGAGAAATGAATATGCTGAATCTCCCCACAGTAAACGCATTTTTCAAAGGGTCTTTTTTATTACAGTGTCTTCGTTATTACTGTAAAAGTGTATATTTATAGTTATGTGATGTAAGTACTGTTAAATAGCATCAACTGATTATCTGCATGGCTAACGGCTACTGTTAGCGCTTTGACCTAGTCTGCCTGCTTTGCTGCACACTGTCTGTAATGTTGTATTTAAAGTACATTTAATCACAGAGAAATAAAACATTGAAAAAAAACTTGTTCATTGCACATATCCCTTTTTATAGATGGATATATGATTTATTTTTTGAAAGACGCCAGAAGTATGAAGGTGAGAAAGTACGGTATATGCAGTATTATTTTTGTCAGCGAATATATCAGGTCACAAAAATTAGACAGAGAAATTTACCCATAAGTCATTGCACAGCATTCAAATACTACAAATATAAAAAAATGTTTTAGCCAAAATAAAAGAAGGAAAACATTGGCTGGCAAGTATAAAGTGAACTAGATATAGTTCAGATATGAAACCCCTACTGTATGTAAGATAACATGACAACATTTTAATAAAAAAATAATAATTAGTGTTCCAACTGAAGAAATGAAGTAAAAAAACATCTTGAATGGCATGAGGGTGAGTAAATTATAAGAGAATTTTCATATTTTCATATTTGGCGAAATTATTGGTTTAATGAGCTGCCGCTGTTATGAGATCATGTCGCAATAGATGTATAACTACTCTCTCTACCTGTCTCTATGAGTAAGTTCAGCCTGATATACAAACCGAGTACACCAGGCTCTAAAAAAAGCTAATAGGACTGATTGTCCCCCATTTGCAGCAAATGACCATAATCTGAGTCACAAATCACTCTGTTTAAGGCCCTCCAGTGATGAACAGCAATTTGTCTGATAATACCCCTCCTCTCCATTTACTGTACATTTCTGGGTGTGTTTGTGTCTGAGACTTTTTGTGTACACGTATATGTGTGCGTGTTCATAATTTTTTCATGATCTGTTTTCCAAGAAAACAGTCTCCATGGGCACTTTTTGGACTTTGGGTTTACTTGCAATTACGGCTTTCATTATTAAATTACTACATGTGAATTCTCCAAAAATGCATTATTTGGAAAAAGTGAGATGTGTGGTTAACCAGTTCTTCTGTGAGGGCTTACGGTCGTTGCATCATGTCATGTCACGTGACACCTGTGATATCTACATCATTCAAGAAAACGTCTCGGTTACGGATGTAACCCTCGTTCCCTGAAGGAGGGAACGGAGACGTCACGTCGTGACCGACGAATTGGGAACTCGCTTAGAGAGACCAATCTGCTTCGAATACTACTAAAACGCCAATGAACTTGGCATTGAGATATTTGCATAATGCTGGCGCCGCCCCGCCAGGTGCGTATATAAGCAGCAGGTGCAAATAGGGAAATTAGCTTCTTTTTCGCTGAGAAAGCCGGAAAGCGTGACCGGCCGTAACAGCAGGTGGCAGCACCTGTGGCGACGGGACGTGACGTCTCCGTTCCCTCCTTCAGGGAACGAGGGTTACATCCGTAACCGAGACGTTCCCTTTCAGTCGGTCACTACGACGTCACGTCGTGACCGACGAATTGGGAATCCCTATCAAAACGCCACTAGGGGCTGACCTCTTCCAGTGACTGCGTAAAAGCCCTCCGGTTCCACTTAAGGAGGAGGAGGTAGGTTTTAAGGCAGAAGGCCGGGCACTAGATGTTCCTTTAACCCCACAGAAGTGCCAGCGACTGGGAAGCGCCCTACCTGAGCGGGATAGGAACGCTGCGGAAGCCACCACCCGTCTTAAGGGTTAATGGTGGGCGAAAGTCAACCGTAGTTGAGAAATAAAGACAGCCGTGGCTGTGTAAGCAAAGCAGTGCTCTGCTAAGGGAAACGTGGGCTGGTAGGATTAACCCCACGGAAAATACTCACAAAGGAACCCGGTGGGACACAATGTGGAGCCCGAGCCAGACACGTAGGTTCGCGAGGATACAGCTAGTGAAAGGCTGACAGCCAATGCTCCGCAACAAAGGCTGCCAGGGCAGCGGAGGAAGAACAATTCAAACCATTACGCATTTTTGTTCTGAAGGCCTTCCATACTGACACAGTTATGAAGCATCAGTTGGAGGCTGCAAGCCGACCTGTGAGACTGTTCTCCGTGCTCCCCCTGGTGAGGAAAGAACACGAGAGGATACAGGCTCAATACGAACACTGTAAAATCTAATGAACGTATTAGGTGTCGCCCAACCAGCAGCTCTACAGATGTCTGTTAGCGAGGAACCACGAGCTAGAGCCCAAGATGAGGCAACGCTCCGAGTGGAGTGCGCTCTCAAATTAAAGGGGCAAGGAATACCCTGAAGATTATAAGCCAGGGCGATAGTATCAACTATCCAATGAGACATCCTCTGCTTAGTGACAGCTTTCCCTTTCTGCTGGCCACCATAACAAACAAAGAGCTGGTCTGAGGTCCTGAGGCTTTGCGTGCGATCCACGTAGAGTCGCAGTGCGCGTACGGGGCACAACAAAGCCATGGTTGGGTCTGCGTCCTCCGGAGGCAGCGCTTGCAAGCTCACCACCTGGTCTCTGAAAGGAGTGGTGGGAACTTTGGGCACGTAGCCTGGTCTGGGCCTCAATGTTACGCTTGAGGCAGCAGGACCAAACTGAAGGCACGAGTCGTCAACAGAGAATGCATGTAAATCCCCTACTCTCTTCACTGAGGCCAATGCTAGCAGGGTCAGAGCTTTCATTGATAAAAGCTTCAGACTCACAGACTGCAAAGGCTCGAACGGGGGGGCCTGAAGGGCTTTCAGCACCATGGACAGGTCCCAGGGAGGAATAGAAGGAGGGCGCGAGGGGTTTAGCCTACGAGCGCCTCTTAAAAATCTAATAACCAAATCATGCTGGCCAACTGATCTGCCGTTAATAAGTGAGTGATGAGCAGAAATAGCAGCGATATCAACTTTAATGGTGGAGGGTGACAGCCTACCGTCTAACCTATGTTGAAGATATAAAAGCACGATGTTAATAGGGCATTCTCTGGGGTCCTCGCGTTGCGAAGAGCACCAGGTGACGAAAAGGTTCCATTTAAACGCGTAAGCCCGTCTCGTAGACGGAGCTCGTGCCGCGTTGATTGTGTTAGATACCGCTTGCGGTAAATCACCTAAACCTTGCGCGCGCTCAACGACCACACATGGAGATCCCACAGGTCGGGGCGCGGGTGCCATAATGTGCCCCCTCCCTGAGAAAGAAGGTCCTTCCTCAGGGGAATCCGCCAGGGAGGGGCTGTCGCGAGGAGCATTAGCTCTGGAAACCAATTCTTGCTCGTCCAATATGGGGCGATCAGTAAAAGGCTCTCCTCGTCCTGCCTGACTTTGCACAGTGTCTGCGCGATTAAGCTCACTGGGGGGAATGCGTATTTGCGCATCCCCCGAGGCCAGCTGTGTGCCAATGCGTCCACGCCGAGGCTGCCCTCGGTTAGTGAATAAAATAGGCGACAGTGGGTATCGTCCGGCGACGCAAACAGATCTATCTGCGCACGACCGAACTTCTTCCAAATTAGCTGGACCGTCTGGGGGTGGAGTCGCCATTCGCCGGGGCGCGCAGCTCGAGAAAGCGCGTCCGCTGCTGTATTGAGCGAGCCCGGAATGTGAATGGCACGAAGGGACCTCAGATGCTTCTGACTCCAAAGGAGGAGATGACGAGCGAGATGCGACAGGTGACGGGAGCGCAAACCGCCTTGACGGTTGATATACGCAACGGTCGCAGTGTTGTCGGTGCGTACTAGTACATCCTTCCCTCGCAGCTCCGTAGCGAAGCGTACAAGTCCCAGATATACTGCCCACAACTCTCGGCAATTGATATGCCAGTGCAACTGGGGTGCTGTCCACACCCCCGAAGCCGTAAGCTCGTCGTACGTGGCACCCCAGCCCGTGTCGGACGCATCTGTATGTACAACAGCATGCCGAGCGATCTGTCTCATGGACACACCGGACCTGAGAAACGCGGGGTCCGACCACGGGGGGAATGTTAGGCGACACGCAGGTGTAATGGTTACACGATGGATGCCGGCGCGCCACGCTCTCCTCGGGACTCGATCGTGAAGCCAACGCTGAAGCGGTCTCATATGGAGCAGTCCGAGCGGTGTCACGGCCGCTGCTGCTGCCATATGCCCCAGGAGCTTTTGAAATTGTTTCAGCGGGACCGCATTCTTCCCTCGGAATGAACCGAGGCAAGTCAGAATTGACTGGACGCGCTCTTCTGTTAAACGCGCCGATAAATCGATCGAGTCCAGTTCCATCCCGAGAAAAGAGATCCTCTGCGTGGGGCAGAGTTTGCTCTTTTCCCAGTTGACCCGAAGACCCAAACGGGCGAGATGCCGAAGCGTTAAATCTCTGTGTTCGCAAAGCGTCCGTCGAGAATGCGCTATTATAAGCCAATCGTCGAGGTAAGCCAATATGCGAACGCCGCTCTTTCTGAGGGGTTTTAACGCCGCCTCCACTACTTTCGTGAACACACGGGGAGAGAGGGATAGCCCGAACGGTAAAACTTTGTACTGGTATGCCCGTCCCTCGAATGCAAACCGGAGAAACGGTCTGTGACGAGGGAGAATGGACACATGAAAGTACGCGTCTTTCAGGTCTATAGCCGCAAACCAATCTTGGGGGCGAATTGAATTGAATATTTGCTTCGGTGTTATCATCCTGAAAGACCTCCTCTGCAGAGATTTGTTCAGAACGCGCAAATCCAAGATCGGTCGTAACCCCCCGCCCTTTTTGGGTACTATAAAATACGGGCTGTAGAAGCCCGATCTCATCTCGGTTGGAGGGACCGGCTCGATCGCGTCCTTCGCCAGCAGGACTTCGACCTCTGCACGCAGTACATGTGCATCGGACGCTTTCACCGTGGTGAAACGAATGCCCGAGAATTTGGGTGTGTGCCGGTTTAATTGTATTTCGTAACCGAGGCGGACAGTGCGTAAAACCCAACGAGACGGGCTGGGAAGCTGAAGCCAAGCCCCCAGGGACCGTACGAGGGGAATTAACGGCACTACCGGGGTACCCGCGGGGGGGCGGCGGAGCGGGACAGGTGGTACTGCCGGTACGTCTGCTGAGACAGCATAAGTATCTACAGTATGTGTGTGTGTGACACTGACCTGAGCCCGCTGAGGGTGACGGTCGTCTGGTCTCCTCAGCGGAGAGCACAGACTCCGAAGAGGGTGCTGGTGGTCCCGTCTCCTCAGCGGAGAGCTGGAACTCCTCAGAACACCCGCTGGCGATAGAGGAGAGGGAGGAAGAGCATGTGAATGCCCGCTCACATCTCTCTCGATCCTCTGAAGACCTGGAGAAGGAATAGGAATGCACTCTTTTTGTGGTTTTGTGGGTGCCGGCTGAGAAGCCGGCGGAACATAAACAAAACAAAACCAAGGATTCTCCATCCGGCCCTCTACCGGAGGAGGGAGCGATGCCGTCACCGTCTCCCGAAGAGTGATCCCATCCAATTCCAGGTCGCCCGTCTCAGGGCCGCTTCGATTTCCGTTTACCACGGGAAGCGGGTGGGGCGGGCGGGGCGGGCTGCCGACGGCTGTTCCCCCTCCGTGGCCTGGAAGATGTTCTAGTGGGGGGGGTGGAGGCAGCCGCCGCAGGGCGCCCTCGGCGAGGAGCAGACGGGGCCGCCGGCGCTGGAGGGCGAGATGCAGGTCGCTTGCGCCGGGGCATGATCTGAGCGATCGCCTCCGTCTGCTTCTGGGCGGCGGAGAACTGCTGGGCAAAAGACTCCACCGACTCACCGAAGAGACCAGCCTGGGACACGGGAGCGTCTAAGAACTTGTTCTTCTCCGCATCCGACATATCCGCCAGACATAGCCATAAGTGGCGTTCCTGGACCACCATCGTGGACATGGCACGACCAATCGCCTGCGCTGTCACCTTCGTAGCGCGAAGAGCCAGATCAGTGGCAGCCCGGAGCTCCGAAAGGACAGGCGAGTCGTGTCCTCCCTCGTGCAGATCCCTCAAGGCCTTCGCTTGATGAACCTGCAGCAACGCCATTGCGTGCAGGGCTGAAGCCGCCTCTCCACATGCCTGGTGGGCAGCGCCCGTTAAACCGGAGGACTGTCTGCAGGCACGAGAGGGGAGGGTTGGGCGGTCCTTCCAAGAGGGAGCGTGTGCCGGACACAGTTGCATCGCGACAGCGCGCTCCACGGGAGGGATCCCCGTATAACCCTTAGCGGCTCCGCTGGTGAGGGAGGTGAGGGGGGAGGGCTGAAACGGCCGTAATCTCGTAGAAAACGGCGACTTCCAGGTTCTAGTCAGCTCCTCGTGCACCTCGGGGAAGAAAGGCACCGGTGGAGAGGGCTGTGAAACCCGGGCAGCTCCAAAGAACCAATCATCCAGGCGGGACGGTTCGGGCTGAGGGGGGGGAACCCACTCTAACCCTACGGTCTCCGCCGCTCGAGCGAGCACGGCCACCATCTCTGGATCGAACTCCGGCGTCCCAACCCGACCAGAGGGAGGAAGGGCGTCGGGGTCCACGTCAGGGGGAGGAGGCCCACCCTCGGATGCTGCGGCGTCGGTGGACCCGGAGGGCGGCGCGATGGATTCTAGAGACATCGTAGAACACGACGCTGAAGTCTCCATCGGCACATCAACCGGCTGTGGATGAGGAGGCTGAGAGCTTGAGGACGAATCCCCCGCTCGGCTCAGCACAGTGATGCGCAGGTCGTCTTTAGAGAGCTTCACAGCCGCACCGTGGCGGCGTTCAGCACTCGCATGACGAGGGTTGCGTTTTTCCCGGAGGAAAGACAACCGTCTGCGCAAATCCACAAGGGACATGTTCTCGCAGTGAGAACACTTACCCCCAGCGAACGCTGCCTCTGCGTGCTCGATGCCCAAACACGAAAGACAACGCTCGTGACCGTCCTTCGGACCCATGTATTTGCCGCACCCAAGATCGCACGGACGAAAAGCCATCCTGAAAAGGACGCTGATGTCCGGATATACGAGAGAGTGGCTGCCTTTAACAAGGCACAAAGCTCTCTCGTATCACTTTTTTAGGGAAATTCACTCAGATGCTCAGTTGATGATGCGCACAGGGAAAGGCAACGCACACACTAAAACTCAAAACAACAAACAGGTGTAGAGTCGTGGAATTAAGCGAAGCGTCCGCTGTGGTACTGCTAGTCCAACCAACTTCAGCAATCGAATCCCACCAGAGTAAAGTAGCTTCTCAGTAGCAGATACTGCCGGCTTTCGAAGCGATAAAAAGCTAATTTCCCTATTTGCACCTGCTGCTTATATACGCACCTGGCGGGGCGGCGCCAGCATTATGCAAATATCTCAATGCCAAGTTCATTGGCGTTTTAGTAGTATTCGAAGCAGATTGGTCTCTCTAAGCGAGTTCCCAATTCGTCGGTCACGACGTGACGTCGTAGTGACCGACTGAAAGGGAACTGAGAATGTTTTTTTATTTCACCTTGAATTATCTCTTCTGGATTTATCAACCAATTATGATCAGTTCTATATCAACCAACGTTGTTTATTTCAGTGTCAACACAAGCAGAGAATACTTTCTGACTGGGGGAGCTCCAAAAAGACATCCACCCATCATTAAAGTAATCTAAATGACTCCAGTTGGTTAATAAATGTTTTATAAAAATTGAAACGCTACACATTTGTTGGAGAAATATATGAATATTTTGAGTTTATTGAGTGATTGCATATTCATGAAAACCTACAGATATGCTTGGTAAGTTGGCGGCGTGTCAATAACGTCAAATCTCATTGGTTCTCACATATCTCCTAAGTATCTGGACTCTCAACAATCATGCCATTTGTACATTCTGCTCTTTGTAGACCAACAGTGTTTTTTAAATGTCTACACAGGCAGAAATTATGTAATCCCTGCTACCTAAAGGTTGCATCTTTCTTTCAAGAATGCCCATTTGAATGAACTGACTTTTGATTGGTCCGCCTGGCCGTCAGGCTTTTAATACAGTTGATTGAAAGCAGCTGGTGTTGTGGTATACAGCAAGACTTGCATGATCCTACAAAAATGTATTAAACTGCTCTTGGCTCATGATCATAGTTCATTTATCATAGTTTATTCTGTGACACTACCGGGAACGAACCTTTCCAAATGAATCGCTCATTTTGGAGATAATAATCATGGTTTAAAGGTCAAAAGCTTTGCGCATGAGTTGGGTTTGCCCTGGACAAACCATAAAGTTCCCTTTGGAGCAGAAGTTTGTTTCCATATGTAATTCAATCTTACTGATTTATCTAATTAAAATGTAGCTATAAACAAATATTACATGGTGTGTTTTGTGTTTCAGGTGAGTAGCAAGCAATTTATTATGCAAATAGAGTCACTGAGGCAATACTTTCAAGACATATATTTAAAGATACGTGTTTTAAAAGCTTTATAATAGTTTATTGACCTGGATCTGTTTTGTCGGATAATTCGACTGTGAGGTTAAGAATCACCTGACTGAGTTTTTTAACTACTTTTCTATAGCTCAACGAAAAGAGGGGATTGTGAAGTTTTGCAGAGAAACACTTCATTCACATTATGCTCTGCTTGAAATGAAGTGATTCATAAAAATGTTCAGGCTCACATTTTGGATGTCACACATTAGTGGCGTTAAGATACAAATTTGATAGTTATGCCCGTGATATTTGAAGATACGGAAGAATAAAGTGTTTCCTAATCTGAAGAGTGTGTCTGGGGATGTGAATTCACATTAACTGAATTTGAAAATATGTGAAGTTTATATTGAGTTAAAAGAACGCTCATAATTTTCCACAAATAGCCATTATAAAGATTTGGTAATGTAACAGGTCTCTGGGATTTCAGTGATCATTTTAAAATTATATATTTGAAATAAAATAAAAGAAAATAAAAGAAAAGAAAATAAAAGAAAATAAAACAAATTAATTAATTAATTAAAATAAAATAATAATAATAAAAAATGAAGAGTACCTTTTGACAGGTAGTGATGTCAACCATATATGACCATGCACTGCCATGTGTGGTCAAAGGGCCTTATTCATGAAACACAAGTGGAACAAATTTCTTACGTAAATTGTCACTTTCAGGAACGGTCATAGGAACTGTTTGCACAGAAATTTGTTCTGCTTGTGTTGCCTCAATGATGTACTGCAACATCTATATTTAGATATTTAGTCCAAGGTTGCTGCTACCTACAGTACATGCAGATCACGTAGTCTGCGTAGAGCAGCAACTCAGTTGGTCAAATAAAAAACAGAATTGTTTCATTTCATTTTAATATATACTGCACTTTTATACTGGTTTAAATACTACATACACATACCCTGTATTTTCTGGTTTTATTCTAATAACGAACCTGGGAAATAATTTAATCAATAATTAATTTATTTTTTATCTTTTCATATATCTGTTTTAATTTGCATGAATGCCCAATGTATATTATTGTTTTCATGGTTTATAATTATACTATGCATTTATTAATTTAGATGTATTTATTGTATAAGGCTGCAATAACAAACAGTTAAATATATAATTGTAATAATGCAAGGCAATAACCCTTTCAAAATATTTACTGAGAATATATTTTTTTGTGGAAAGATACTTGTGAACCATATGTTATTTACTAAGCTCAAGGTCTGAGCTCTTAGCCCTTCGACCCTTCCCTGCTCAAAATTCATCATACTCTATCATTGTCCTCATCAGCTCTCTGCTCGGACCATCAGACTGTACTGTACTCTCCAAAACTAATAAAACACTCTTTCAAAGATCACAGAGAGGTCAAACCTCTGTCTATCCTTCTCTGAAATGAAAAATATAAAAAAAGAAAATGACAGACAGATATTTATTTTTTTGCTTGATTTGAAAATCTGCTCATTTTTCAGGATTACTATAATGATTATTATAATGCAAATTAATCACTTGTGTATAAATTTATGTTTTATATATTTTGATTTATCTTAAAGGTTAGGAAAACTAAACTGTAACAAAGGCTGCGTCCGAAAACTCTAAATTGCTGCCTTCTGAGGCAACTTTGAAGGCATCAAGGCATGTCCGAATTCAATGTCAGGTTTACTTCCTGTCTCCTGAGATACCTGCTTTGTCCTGTCCCACAGTTCTATGCGTGGGCGTACAGTGAGATTGTGATTGGTCGGGACTGGTCGAGTTCGAAAAAATAAAATGGCGGCCAAGGAAGGGACTGGAGCACAAATTTAGTGTAAATAAATGTACATTTTCACTCTTTACACCTTTTAATTGCATTTCTGGCGAGAAGTTAGTATTGTAGTTTTCAAATATGTGATTAGTTATCAAAAAGGCGCTCTCTGTTTATATTCCAAACACGCTGCCTTTGAAGTGTGTCCGAAAGTCTTTCTCTGATCTGCCTTCATGCCTCCGAAGTCTATGCCTCATGAGGCAGCGAGGCAACAAGCCACTGCCTTGAGTTTTTGGACGCAGCCAAAATCATTGCTGAAACAAAAAGAGAATTAAAAGAGTGGAAAAATATACAAAATTAATTGGGATGGATGGATGGACCCATAATGCTGTTTTTTTATCCCAATGCAAACATCTTCTTGGTTACCCAGCTGCTGGGCTTATTTTTAGCCCAACAATGGGATG
Organism: Paramisgurnus dabryanus; assembly: GCF_030506205.2. Taxonomy (NCBI): domain Eukaryota; kingdom Metazoa; phylum Chordata; class Actinopteri; order Cypriniformes; family Cobitidae; genus Paramisgurnus; species Paramisgurnus dabryanus. Next base: position 5,397,949 of record NC_133340.1, read on the forward strand.
AAAAAACAAAGCATTTTTTTTGAGTGAAGATAGATAGATTGTATTCATGCTGTCCCTGCCAAGCAGTATGACGTCACCACATGCATTATTTACTGTGTATGGTTATTGTTTTACAGGAAACACTGTTATAGTTATCAACAGTCTAAGTCAAACCTGATTCATTGCCACACCTGTGTGTACAAAAGCTTATGTAACGACTTGTCACAATGTCCAAAAACCTTTTAATTCTTTTTCGGAACAATGTTGATGAATGTTTTCATGCCAGGGGTTCATTGCAACTTTAAAGTGTCTTTAATACAGCTTTAAAAAGTTCGGGGCCATTAACTTTCTGATTTGTACAAAGATAGTTTGGATGCATCACGAGTGTCAAGCTAATTTTAAAAGCCTAAACCTGAGATCCCATAAGGTTTGCCGTTTCCCTTGAGCTGTGAATGCGTCCATTAAAAACAAGCTTCCCAAGGGCAGGCACGGGTGGGCGGAGGGAAACAGTTATCATGATTGCTTGTTCCTGTTAGTACAGGCCAGAGTCCATTAAGACTAATAGCATTAGACTCGTAATGAAAGGCCCACACCTCACAGAGGTAATTGATTCACATCAAATTGTGGTCATTATTATTGTAATTTTAATAGTTTCACCTGGGGTCTGGGAACATTCATTCATTTTCTACAAAGAGTCATAATACATTTAGACGAAACCTTTACACATCACTCCATTCATTATTCATTATAATTATCTCTTAGTCTGTTCGCATTTAATTGAACCTTTCTTTGACGGCACATTTCGTGGAATTTAAACCCGGTAATGATGATGATTTCAAAAATGCATTATTTATTCTCAGTGTCATATATGCTACAGGTGCCTGGTCATCATACATTTTAGCTGCTTTCATCTGCATTGACAGATTAACTTCAAAAATGCTTTTTAACCTTCAACAATGGATAATTCTCGTAAAATTAGACTTATGAGGTGTCATGAGACATTTTGATCATAAAAGTAAATGCTATCAAAATAAGAAGCATACAGTTACAAACATCTCTTCATGTATTATTTTCACATGATTTTTCAAATGACATCATACAGACCAATTTTGTTGTTTTGTCCACATTTAAGGGGAACATTTTCATTACCGCAACTGGATTTGGGTTATTTGACGTGGAAATATTTATAATTAAAAAATCTAAAAGATAAAAAGTATCGTGCGTGTTATACTATAAACATTTCAAGTAAAGAAACATGTGGTATTTGGTGATCATTGAGACAATAATAAGGAATATAAATGTGTCCAAGACCAATTTTCTCATCCTCCGCAACAATTTTCAATCATTGTTTAAGCCCTCAAAGAACTAATATTTAAAAAAAAAAAAAGGGAAGTGACATAATTGACTGTGACACTCAAGATGGCTACCAGTTAAGTAGTTCTTATTTTTTCTCTCCAGATGAAAGCTAAAAAAAATTTGTCATAGTACCTAGACAACTTTTAGTTCTCATTAACGAAACATGAGTTTGTAAATGCATATATTTAATGTAATATACTATTGCGGTAATGATCATTTTTGATAATGATAATCTAAAAATGTAAATAATTCTATAGGATTTAAAAAAATAATGATTATAGTAAGTTCAAACCTTAATATTATATATGCACAAAAAAAATGGCTTCAAGGGCTTTTTAAAAATTCTGATGCTGGACACCTAAATCTGGATTTCATGAGAATCAACCCAATGTGTCTGTGTAACATTAAAATATCACACTTTCGATTAGTTTGAGATGTGATGTGAATGCATACTGCGACTTTCCGAAATAAATACGTCCAGAACGAGTATTTATTGAAACTTAAACTGCAAAAAAACATGTCTTATTCTGAAGATTTGTCACACACACATACAAACGTTATTAAAAAATGAGGAGCTCAGGAGGGAGAATAACGAAATGTGTTATGATCTCCCTAAACGTTTACTTTCAGAAAAACGATTAAATCGAAATAATCTTTATTCAATTTGAAACATACGGCTGTAAGAATATCTCAAACTATCATTATGGCTGCACAGCCTTCCAACCTTTCAGCGAGATTGACTGTCTGTCGGACGTCAGTAATATGGATGAAACAACGCTGTGAATGTCAAAGAGATGCTTCCATCAATCTCGTTCCCCTTTCTATCAACTGTGACCCAGATTTGATCATTCAGTGTCTTCACTACCTTTCTCTAAAAGTGTTTGAAGGTCGAGATCACTGCGCTGTGACCGGCCTCACATCATAATTCTCCACCATCATAAAGTAGTAGAGCACATTTGAATTATTGCTCTAGCGCGTTGAACTCGGTTGCGACGCTGTCCTTGTGCCGACCATTACGTTTTTTATATTTCATTATTTACGCTTACAGTTGTTTGTTTTCATTGGCTGTGCGTTATGATTTCACGCTAAAATTTCTGCAAGGCTAAAGAGGATCATTAAGAATGCCTGCAAATCTGTTCTGGGTGATTTTGCGGAGTCTCTTATATATTAAAGCCCAGATATGCTGAAACTGGTCGGGAGTGAAAGCGAACTACTTTAGTGGGTGGCCATTGACAGTGTAGTGTGAGTTTGCATTGAAATTACAGCTGGAGTATGTCACAGGACACTGAAATGACTGTGTACAAAGGCAGTGCGGGTGAGAGGAAGGCCGATGAATTATGTAACTCTAGGCTGACTGGATCAAACTGGGCTGTTATTAGCATTCTGAGAGATGACAGCGCAGCGCCATACAGTATATAAAAATAAACACAATACCTTGATTTATTTTGAGAATAACAACAACGACATATGCAAACGATTACATATACATGAATTTGAAGGGATGGTTCACAAGGTTATGAGGAATAGACTTGCAGTCTGTACAAATGATAAAACCATTTAAAAGTTTTTGTTTACTGCAAAAAAAGTTTAGTCATCTCAACCAACAACTGGCATCAATTTAAGCAAAAATACAATCTACAATTCCTCACAGCTGTTGTTCATTTCATTCCCAATCAAATATGTTGCTACATTGACTATATAAGGTCTATGAAATGATAAGCAATACACGCACAAGTCAAAATTTTACAAAGATGATTCACACGCGCTCGCACGCTTGCAATGAATGGGCTACCCGGGTGAGAAATAGCAGATGACAGGAACTGAATAATGAGCTCTCCACATGGGCAAATTACAGTTTAACATTAACTCTGAGTACCAACGAAATCAGTCCCTGATCCAAGAACTAATGTTCTTGTCAGCCTGTGGGCAGCTTTACCATTTCTCCAGCACGTACTTTCAATGTTGCGTTCCAAAACGCAGTGAGCTGCGACATGAAGGCTGTTCCAATAGGTAGCCACTTTAATTACACTGCATGCTTCTTGTGTGACGTGCTCACTTTGTTCACCTAATCACTTATCAAGAACTATGATCCAGTGAGCTGTTTTTTTTTTAACAGAGCTTAAGACTCAGCACTTTTAGTTGCTTTCCTACCTCAATTTTCTTCTTTATTCTTTACGCCATTCCAGCATCTATGGCTATATTCATTTCGAAAACTAGTTAATCCATACACAAGTTGATTCACAGAAATTAATCCATACACAGGTTTAGGGACAATTTGTTATCTCCAATCATTTAACTTCCATATTATTGGCCTGTGGGATGAAACCAGAGTACCAGTTGTAAACTCATGTTGACACAGAAAGGAATTCAATTCAAATGTATTTAACGAATTTTTACAATGCTGCATTGTTTTAAAGCAAATTTACATATATTATAATATATATATATATAAGGAATAATTGGCAATGGGACTTTAGATCGTTGAATTATTAGAAAATAATGCACACCCAAAGTTGTAACAGCACTTCGCATTGTGCTGTTACACTGCGGGTTTGCATTATTCTTAAAGGGGTCCTATTATGATATTTTTTAAGATGTAAAATAAATATTTTGTGTTCCTGGAGCACGTAAGTGAAGTTTTGTTTTAAAATACCACAAATATAATTCATTTATCATAGCATGTTAAAATTGCAGCTTTGTAGGCCTGAGCAAAAATGTGCCGTTTTTGGGTGTGTCCTTAAAAATGAACCAATGAAATGCAAACACTGATTGGTGGTATGTTGAAATTAAAAATCAATTGTGTCAATCTCTTGCGGTCTGCACTAAACTGCAGTGCCGTGTTTGGATAGTGCAGATTAAGGGGCGATATTATTGTAATTGTCCTTGCTACCTACGTCACAAAACATGCAAAATCTGAATGACCTATTTTTTTTCAAATGCTTGCACAGAATGGTTTAACAAAACAAAGTTACTGGGTTGATCTTTTTCATGTTTTCTAGGATGATAGAAGCATTGGGAACCCAATTATAGCACTTTAACATGAAAAAAGTCGGATTTTCATGATATGTCCCCTTTAAATAATTCAAAGGACCAGAGTCAATTATTCCGCTTATACCCCAGTTATATTATTTTAAGATATTTGACAGGTTAGGTGTGCGTTTATTGAAAAATAATGCATACCTGTGGAAAATTTCTCAACCAATCAGGATAAAGCATTTAAAGGGATAGTTCGGCCAAAAAAGATATTAAACCATGATTTACTCACCCCCAATCTGTCCGAGTTGCATATGTCCATAGTTTTTCAGACAAACACATTTTCGGATATTTTAGAAAATGTTTTAGATCTTTCAGTTGATTAAATGTAATGACCTTCAAGTCCAAAAAAAGTGCGTCCATCCTTCACAAAATAAATCCAAACGGCTCCAGGATGATAAACAAAGGTCTTCTGAGGGTAATCCGCACGGTGTTGTTGTAGAAATATCTATATTTAAAACTTTATTAACGTAAATAACTACCTTCCGGTAGCGCCGCCATCTTAGACTCCTCTGTATTCAGGAGAGAGTATTAGCGTAGTGTACGCACTTTTCTTAGTGACGTATGACAAATTCGGAGGGCGGGGGCACAGAGCAGCAGCAGAGTAGCCTCCGTAGGCTGCGTAAGCTCTCATCCTGAATGCAAACACGACTAAGATTCTTCCAAAGGAGAAGTTAATTGTAGAGAGGATGCTCTTTTATTAATCTGTAGACTAAATTAGTTAAGTTTTAAGTATCAATTTAGTCTCAAATGTTACTTCTAAAATATAAAACAACAATAAAGTGAAATAGTAATACTATTTATATATAAAATAAATGAATGTAAAATGTATTTTTATCAATTTAATGAATCATGGCAGATCTGAGCACACTCTATGTTGGGTCTTTTTCACAGGAAAAACATACGAGAAGCCAAATACCTAATCATTTGCTCTCCATTCCAGTCTTGTTGCTGTCCAGGAGAAATAATTGAGGTATTAAAGAGGTTTCATATAGGATTTTTCTTTCTTATGAACTGTCATGTAGGTTAAGTGATGGTCGTCGGCAAAGCATGCATCCTAAAGAGATGGTGTCCTGATGTCGTTCATAACAAAGATGATAAGGATGGTTTGCCTTCAGTGTGGATCTTCTGAATTTCAATTTTGCAGTTCAAGGTTACAAACTGTACTGGTGTTGTTGGTCTTAAGCTGAAAAAAGCAAATTCCATTAAGAGCACTTGATGACATCAGTCTTCGTGTGTCATCTCGAGTTGCCCTCTTGGTGCCTGATTAAAACGCTGATTTACATTCACGATTCAGAGCAGGAAAAAGGCCCCTCATGTCTCATATCAGCCGAAGGGTTATTTATAATCCCAGCGCGTTTTATGGGGAATATTAGTGATAAAGTGGAGTTTTTGCTCCTTGGTTAATGCCTTCCTATCACATGTTTGCAAGATTGGAAACAGGAGGAATTTTAAGAGACCAGTATGGTGTTGACACCGCGCTAACCCCGACACACATGCAAGTGATTCTGTAATGCCTTTTAAATGTCCTTTTAAATGAAAATACTAGTGGTTTACATTTGCTACACTTTGAATGAATCAAAAAGCAATCAGGATCTTCATAAATCTTCCCACAAGTGCAAATTCCCTAGCGTTTTCTCTTTCATAAAAACACTAACCTTTAAACAAATCGACTATTTGTCCATATAATTCAGTTCTGAAATAAGTTGTGTCCGGTTTTCTCAGCCTGTAATGTGAAGCAGGTGTACTCTGTACCAATGTGTTATAATTCCTGGCTTAAGCATGCCTCCCTAGGCTATTTTAAATAGAGCAAAGAGGAGCAGGTGTTATGCTAATAAACTGTTATTCATGTATGTTTGCATTGACAGAGTTCATTTCTCTGTAGTGCTGTTGACAGAGACCTGTCACACCTGTGGGCATCAGTGGTGGCACAGACTTGTGACCGCAGCTGTTAAGATGATTCAACCCTCATGAAATATGCTTTATCTTTACTGTGTGTCTTCGGTTTGTTGAACCATTTTGTTTTCTTCTTGTTTTGTGGATGTCGTGTTAAAAGACTAAATGCCCTAATTTTGCGCATGATATTTTGGCCGGATGATTGGAAGGAAGCAGAAGTGATGTGAAATGCATACAAAGAGGAACATTTATTAAAGAAACAACATTAATGCGAATGTTAATAGTCGCATAAGCAATGAGAGGTGGTAGCAGATGTTGGAGTCATGACCAGAGGCATTGTAAAAATTATTTGAGGGAAATATGAAGACGCTGTATCTTTCTTGATAAGGTCAATTTTACATCATTGGTTTCATTGAAAACAAATTTATTATAAAACCAGTCTGATCTCTGATAATACGCCGTAAAATACGTAACTTTAAAAACATGAAGCATACTTTTTTGTATGTTTAAATAAATGCTGAAGTGTACAATATAGATGTATTTGCAACATTTAATCATAGCATTATTATGTTTTTACAGCTACATAAATGTAAAACATTTACAAATTGTTTATACTATTAACAATTGCTGTATAATTTCTCTTTAACGTTTCCACCCAAACCTTATCCTAAACATAAACCCTTTTTATTTATAATAAAAACCCTAATATTTTTTTAATATTCTGCAACGTAATGGACATAAATATGTGGGAAAATTTTAGTAACCACAGCAACAATATAGCATTTAAAATACATTGTATGCTGCTAATACCAGTCCCTCCAGAAAAACACAATAGCAAAATATGCAGGGCTTGCATGCTTTCATAATCCCCACATTTTCATAGCAAAAATCCAGCCCAGTCTCACAAAATTTAGTTATATATTCACGTTTTTTTTTATTCTTTTTTTCGTGGTATTATCATGAATTTCCGAGTTTTTTCGTGGTCGTATAACGAATTCCTGTTTTCGTGTGATTATCACGTATTGGTTACTCAACTGTTTTGTCCTATTTTCTTACCATTGTCGCTTCAGTTTAGGGTTAGATTTACATAAAATGACATCCCTACCCAAACCCAACTCTAACCCTAACGCCAGGTGACATACAAAAACCTTAATCAGAAAAAATAGTATAAACCAATGTATAAAGTGACATTCTAATGCAAGCACCAAATCCAACCCTAAACCGAAGCGACAATGGTTTAAAAATAGGAAAAAGCAGTTGAGTAATCAATTCGTGATAATATCACGAAAAAATACGTGACTATATCACGAAACCTTGTGAGACTGGATAGCAAAAATCACATATATATCTTAGCAGAAAGTTAAAAAATACATTTACCTCACACAAGCGCAGCCATGTCCCGTTGCCATGGGAACATTATGAAGTGACATGATTATTTGACGTGAACATCATTGAAAAGCTGTAAAAGTTGAAAACAGTTTTTGCAAGTTCCCGCAGTTAAAATTGCATAAATATCCGGCATATTCCATTGCATTTTTTTAAGAAAACGTGCCTCAAGAGAACTCTACAGTCCTACCCCTAAACCTATCAGTGTTAAAAAAATTCAGTAAAAAAAAAAACTGTACAATTCCGTAAAAAAGTATATTCTGTTAAATAACGATGTGCTGCACCCGTGTTCCTCTCTGGAGTATATGATGAAGTACCGAGAAGTATTATAGTTATTTATCCACAAAAATTTTAATACGGCTTCTCTCTGTCAACATTTTAAAAGTAAATCGACTGGCAAATCTGAAGTAGCAAGCAAAAGCCAATGAGCATTTGATATCATTGTTGGAAAGCAATGTGTTGGAAAGCTTCCTGGGGTGCAATATTTGAAATTAAGTTTCATAACGAATTCAAGATTTGACGTTTACGGTTACTGCCGAGGACTGGGATCGAGGATACTCGCAATCGTATGAATTTTAAAGATGTGGATTACAGCAAATGAAATTAACATCTTTTGTGAATTTATGTTGTGTATTGGTGGAATTATTGTTGCATAGGAGAAGACTGCATAGGAGGAAAACGCCTTTTGTGTGGCATGGCAAAAAAAGCAACTAAATGTTACAAAATGGCTTACAGAAATGTTATAAAGTATAGTATAGTCTTGTTTAATAAGTAATTATAATAAGTATAGTCTTGTTTAATATTATGTAATTCTCTGAAAGTCATGAACATTTTATTAGGTAAATAAATAAACAAACTGTCTTAAATAAATAAGTCAGAAAATATGACTAAAAAATCTCATTAACATGAGAAAGAAACGCCAATGCTAGTGATTGTAATATTTATGAATATGAATACATACAAATTTCCTGTCAATACATCTATATTATACATTTCAGTGTGTATGAAAATGTAAGTAATCACATTGGGAAAACAATGGAATGAAAATGACCTATTGGGATATGATACAGTAGCTGGATAATAAGAGATGGTAATTAGATGGTTTACAAGCTAACATGTTAAAAAAACAGCCTGACCTTCAGCTGGTTCTAATGCTACATTTGTTTGTAACTGATTCGAGGGTCAACTAACAGAGTCTCAGGAAAGGACCAGCTTAGACCACCTAGAAACCAGTTTTGTGGCACTGATTGTGGAACACTAGGCCCCTTAAAGCTTCTACAAGTGAAATTAAGCGACACCCTTGCCATCTTGTAATATTTCAGAAAGCATGTCTGGCAGTGCTTTCATCCGTAAAGAGGCGATACATCAAACAACATATGATATTAGAATATGTCAAAACAACGATTCATAACTCTCTATCTGCATGATGCCTAAGTCTTATTATAATCACTGAAATGGCTAATGCAAACACAGTTATTTTTTGAACTAAGGTACTCAGCTCAATTTTGATCAGCTTTTGCACTGTACCAGCATATCTTTAACACCGATGTAGTCTATATGTAATAGTCTTGGAATTATGTATTTTCAAAGCCAATTTAAACTGCAATGGAATGTGACCCTTAATCTTTTATGCTTGTGGAACGTCGTCTTCTGACCATTTGGCAGATTGGACAAACAACTTTTTTAGGCCCTATAATAATAAAGTGGTGATACACAATTGAGAATATTGTAAGAGCATTGAGAAAACGTATATATATATATATATATTTTAATTAAAAAAATATAACATTTTCTATACTTTACATTAAAAACACGTTATTTTCCACATACCGTACAGTTTTGTAGCTCCAGGTTTTCCCTCTCTTCCTGAAAAGCACTGATTTATGTACAAAACTCATCGTTCTGAAAATTGCTGTGTCATTGGCCAGGTAATCTGTACGATGTGATTGGCCTGAATACCTCTGACGTCAGCCAGAAATGCGACGCTCCTTACCATGTTTGAAGGATTCGGTTGCTAACAGGAGTTAACTTACAGGCTGTGATCTGAAGCAGGAAGAATTATGATAATGTTGATTTTGTCTACATCACCAATCCCAGGAAGTAAACTGTTGCATACAATCCGTGTGTTTGTTGTAGTCCAAGAAAAGAGATTTACATTGGAGAAGATAACTCGCATCAACGTTTACTTTGGGGTTTGTACATTTTGCATACTGTTAACTTACTTACAGACAAACACAAAGGAAATGTAAAATTGTGAATCGGACAATTAAACCTCTTTTAACACTCCAAATACAGGAAAACATGAAATCGCATCATATGACCCTTTTATTTTTGGTTGCACAACTGTTCAACAATTCTATTGGATTCTTTTGGTCAAATAGTTGTGCATTACAACAGCAGCACAAAAGTTGTGGGTTTCATTCCCAATGAACAAACAAACTGATAGTAAATGTATTGTTTAAATGCAAGGCACTGTATGACACTTGGATAAAAACATATGTCAAATGCATTAAAAATATTAAATGTAAATAAAGAACATTCACAAATTAGATCTCTTTATTGTTTATTCTAGACACCAATTAAATTAAAAGTGTCAGTCTGAGATGTTTTGCTTGAGGATAAGACCCAGACATCTTACATGTGTCTGCTCCAGAGTGTAAAAACAGCTCAATGTTACACTACATTTATTCATTTAGCAGATACTCTTATTCAAAACAACTTACAGATGAGGGGAATTTAACATTTTGCGAGAGCCAACAATTACGACAGCATGCAGAGCTAAGAGGAGAGATGGATAAAAAAGATTTTAATGTGCATCTTAGTTATTTTTAAAGGTTGTGGTGGTCTTAACAGATGAAGGTGGGGTGAAGGCTTAAATCTTATTTCACAAGAACAGAATGGGTGAATGTATTTTAACAAATTCACTGACCTCAGATATTTTTGAATAATATTTGACCTCTTAATATTAATGAAGATTTATATTTTAATATTATTTTACTTTTATATATAATCTACATTAATTTTACATCATACTCAATATACTGTATTTTAAAAACTGTCTCATAAGCAATTATTTAAATTTCTCCTTAGCAATTTGATAAGAAACAGCCGAGACAAAGCTGATACTTAAAATACAAGTGATGACTGCTTCAAATATCCTGATCTTTGAAAAAGGCAACTTCTGAACAACAAAGTGTTCCCCTGGGTTGGTTTTGAGAAGCATCTTGGACTAAGACGGGTTTAGCTCACAGCTGCTGAGCCTGTTGCACATCTTGTCACGATAGCTTTGTTGATAGCTCAGTTTTGCCTGCTCACATTTGCACTGTGCTTGTAAACGCCACCTCCTTAATCCCCTGGGGACTGAGGTTGGAAGGTTATGTTAAAGTGTGTGGGAAATATGTCAGACGAAGCATTTCCTTCCCTTTCAGATCACATGGAGCGACTGTCTGCTGAGTCTCTATGATACAGTAAGCTACAGTGTTTTTTCCTGCAGTAGTCCTTACTCCTAATAACAAATGCACATTGTGTCATTACTTTCTCACCCCCATGTTGTTTCAAGCCCACATGCTATCACTTCTTTGATCTCTTAAGTAAATATTGTGAAGCGTGTTTGGACAGCTCTTTCCTATTCAACGACAGCTCATCATGACCAACTAAACAAAACCATGCACACCCTAAACCAAAGCGACAACAGTAAGAAAATAGGACAAAACAGTTGAGTAACAAATACGTGAAAATGACACATAAACAGAAATTTGTGATACGATCACGAAAAAACTGAAAAATTCATGACAGTATCTCGAAAAAGAATAAAAAGAAATTATGTGACTGTAGGTACATAATTTTGTGAGACTGGGCTGGTCACTGGAGCAATACCCTTAAAAAAATCCTAATATGAACAATTAGTTACATTTAAGATACTAAAATGTACACTCTAAAAAATGCTGGGTTATTTTTTAGCCCAGCATTGGGTCAAAAAGGGACAAGCCCAGCAGCTGGGTTAGAGTAAACACATTTGTTATATGTGATCCCAATAATGGGATAAAATAACCCAGCATTTTGAGTTGAAACAACCCAGCATGAGTGAAATTACAACCAAGTGGGCTGGATTTATTCCTTTTTGACTCAATGCTGCGTTGAAAAAAACACTATTTTTTTAGTGTACCTTTGCACTAAAAAAAAGTATATTTGGTACCAATATGTACCTATGAGGTGTATGAACTCTGGGGCTGTAGCCATTCAAAAACAACAGCTTTGCACCAAGTGACAGCTGGAGTACATATTTTCTGACAGTGTGGATTCTGGCTCACTCAATAAAACTATACAGAATTTAAAAATGCTGATGAAAACAGAAATGTTATCCAATCACTATCCAAAACTCAGATTCAAAACTCAGTGATTCCAAAAAACAATCATCTGCATTTGAATTAAAGATGACTGTTTATCTCATTGCATCCTCCAGATGGTTACGTTTTCAGGTTGCGAATCGATGCACCATTTTCTTTCTCATTTTCCTGGTAATGGGAATAGGAGCTAAACAATTACAATTTATATGCATGTAAACAAACAACAACCATGTAATCAAATCTCATGCATACATATAGAAAATCTTCCCATTGATGTCTATCAAATTGGCATATCTATATGTTGATTAACACAGTGGTTCTCAAACTGGGGTCCGGGGCCCCTAGGGGGGGCCGCGAGATGGTGCCAAGGGGGCCCCAGTTTTATGACATTTTAAAAATACATAAATTTATCATGAATTCTGTGAAATTAAACCTAAAAAAATAAAAATATGGTGGCACTTCTTTGTATAATGTTTTGTTTAATTAAAATGTGAAGTTTTAGAACTGTTTTTTTGTCATAAATTTTCTTTGGGGGGGCCGCGAAGGAATGCACCATACACAAAGGGGGCCGCACGCTGAAAAAGTTTGAGAACCACTGGATTAACAGATGATTTGCACTCGGTACTGCATTTGCACTCTTTAAATGACCTCTGTGATGAATACATTTCAGATGTGGTCCCCCTTGTGATTGTAATGACCCTTATCAGTTTTCCTTATTATTTTTTACTCGTCCATTCTAGAATCGTATGACTTTCTTTTTCTTACCAATAAGAAACCTATTTTGCAAAACCCACTTTTAAAAGGCCATACAGTAGTTTGGACATAAATGTGTGTTGGCAGTGTGTGGGCACAACCACCCTACCATAAAAAAATCCTTATGTTTTAATCCCAGTTAAACCAAAGCAGTCTCATTAATCATGCCATTTTGATAGTCTTCCCTATGTGATGTCACAATGATAAAGCCCCACCCACAGCCACTGACTGATGATCCTGTATTACCATAGTTTCCGCCCTCAGTGAGTTGTGACAGATAAACATGAACTGGACATTTTAACTATTATTTCAAAGTTTCAACATATTTCTTAAGAATAATACAATTAACAATGATTTTAAAGTGTTTATGATGATAAGGGTTTATTTATTTATTAGGTTGGTTGAGGGGCCCCCTAATATGACCACTGGTAGGGGGCCCCAAGCAGCCGCCTACCTATGCCTCTATGTTAAGACCGCCTCTGGGGGTAAACTATCCCTTTAAATACAGATTTCCAATCTTGACCCATGCAGCCCCCATAAGATCTTTTATGTTTTCTAAATGACTATTGATCATCAATATTTTTTCGTTTTTGGAGACTGCTATAACTATTTACAATTACTTTTCTTAATCACAAGTCATAACTTCAAGCTACTTCTAGTCTCGTGGTTGTAACCCAAGGCACTGGCAACACATTAATAAGCATTAATGTCCTTCATTGATTTCAAAAGCTTTGTCCTTGGGCACTTCATCATGGATGAGTTGCAGCAAAGCATCACTTCACCATCAGATAGATGTTTCATTGAATAATGAATTAGATATGCTGTAAGCAAACAAACCAGGTGTGAGCTGAAATACTGAGAATAGCAGTGCTGGAAATGTTTTTACAGTGTACCTAAAAGTTACATTAAATCAGAACATACTTTCAAGGGGTTGATCCCACAATTAAATTTCACTTGAAATGCTACAACGATTAAATGACACGATCTTACCTCCCTGGCCAATTGAGGTTTATTTATTTTGTCTGTATTTTCCTAAAAGTTTTGAACTGTCAGCATCTGTTACAGGCTCACCCGGTTTTGTTTCATTCGTGCGGAGAAAGTCTGGCTTTCACTTTGACCTCAGACAAAACGACGGCCGTTTGTTTTGTCTTTTAGTCACTAAAATGAAAATCAGACGTTCCAGAGGGCATTAAACCTTTTATACGCTGAAATCTGTAAAGTACTGACTGGTAGAAAATATAGTATTTAATTTCTCTGCTACGGTCATTATATGGAAAGCTGCATACAGTAGTTGTATTAAGTGCACATTTTCTGAATCTATCTAAACTTTGGGTAAGAAAAATACTATGTTCACATATTTAAGTACACTTGCAGATTGTGATGTTATCCCGTTCTTACGATAACAACTCTAGATCCTCACGCTACAGATGGCCTTGGTTTCAACACACCTTGAGTCATGCGATTTTATTAATAATTAAAACAATGTGGATTATCTTTAAATTAAATTGCATATTGTGTGTGTCTCAAAACTGACAGACCATAAAATTGAAGAAAATTAAGAGGTAGGAAGCACATATTTAAAAAAAAAATAACATACTGTGGTATGAATGGATATGTATTCATTATGTCTCCATTAGTACTTCAGTTTATTATTCAGTCAAAAAGCCATTATTTTGCTCTTTAGAAAAAACTTTAAAGGGGATATACCATTAAAATCTTAAAACCCAGTGCTTTAATCAACCTAGAAAACGTAGAAAATCATGTTAAAAAAAATATGTCATTGAAATTTGGCTCCCCTAGTGATGTCAGAAGGGGATAATACAACCCCTTAATCTGCACCATCCAACCACACACTGTCATTAAGTGCAGAGATCAGCTCATTTGCATTTTAAAGGACACACCCCAAAACAAGATATTTTTGCTCACACCTACAAAGTGGCAATTTTAATATGTTATAATACATTTTTTATAGATATATATATATAATTATTTTTTTAGCTAGAACTTCACGTATATACTCTGTGAACACCAAAGATTTATTTGACATCTTAAAAATGTCTTGTGAAATGTCACCTTTAAACAACTTACTTTAGTTTACAGCATAGAGGCAATGATAATAATTGTGCCAGTAAAAATTTTGTCAGAGACAGTGATGCAATACACTGTAAAAAACATCCAGCCATAGGGCAATAGATATTAAATCAGCATTGACCATCCAAATTAATGAAGAACAAAATGTTCAAGGTTTATCTTGCTATACATAACCTGGCTTGTACAAGTCAGGTCTTATCTGTAGAAGATGAATATGTCTCTGAAATGAGGAGCAGACATTAATTTATGTCAGTAAAGTCAAAATGAAAAAGTTTTTAATAATTGTGTGGTATATCTGAGAATTAAGGACTTCAATTATTTAAACATGGTCTTATCTGTTCATTCACTCCAGAATATGGTTCATGCAGACCGATTTCAATATTCCAATGTTTGGACCTTAGATAACACCCTTGCATTTCTCATATTATGCAGATTATATGGCATAATAGATTAGACCTCAGCTGAATCACGGCAACAGGATGAAACCTATGAATCAGTAATTCTATTGTGCTGGGAAACCGAGTACATAAATTTATAAATTTATTAGGCATGAAAATGTTTTGCCAGAAATCACCTACACTTATTCTAAGACAGATATGAGTCATATTTTCCCATCAACTCAGGTGCCATGCCACAAAAAATGCTTACAATGTAATGCATATATTACACTTCCAGAAAAAAATGTCAGCGTTTCTAGCTGTCACTTGGGCGGTAGCCTTTCAAAAAGTACACCTTGCACCTGAAAAGTTAATATGAGTACCTCAAGAGAAAATACTGAAATGTTATGTTACATTTTTAAAGGACACAGACCCAGTGGTACTTTAGGACAATTTTTTGACTGTGTAATGCCCAAGTCGTAGTCTTTGCATTTAATGTATTTATTCATTCTTAAAGAGCACCAATTGTCCGATTCAAACCTCAAAGTAAACAATGACACGAGTTATCGTCTCCAACGTGAATCTTGGACTACAACAAACACATGGATTGTAGGGAACAGTTACTTCCTGAGATTGGTGATGTAGACAAGACCGACATTATCAGAATTCCTCCTGCTTCGGATTCAGCCTGTAAGTTAACTACTGTTAGCATTGCATTGTGTGCTAATCTTTCAAACATGGTAAGGAGCATTATATTTCCGGCTGACATCAGAGGTATTCAGGCCAATCACAGCGTGAAGATTAGCTGGCCAATCAGAGACACAGAGCTTTGCAAATCCATGCGTTTCAGGAAGAGAGTGAAATCTGGAGCAACAAAAATTTACAATATGTGGATAATAATGTGTTTTTAACCATAAACCACGCAAACACATTGTATTATACCAAATATACAAAATAATGTTGTTTTAGCAATGAAATATGAGCTCTTTAACGCCATTTTAGCATCTATGGTTATATTCATGGTAAAACCGGTTAATCTATACACAAGTTACTTCACACAAGTTGTGTCTATACACACATTGGAGAGTGGCTTTACCTGCATGTTTCTGGACTGTGGGAGAAAACCAAAGTACCTGAAGTAAACCCACCCTGACTCAGGGAAACATGTAATCTCCACACAGAAGGCCTCCTGATCCAGCCAGGGATCAAACCAGGGAATTTCATGCTGTGAGGCAACGGTTCTACCCACTGACACATTTTTTCTAAGCCTTTTTTGTGCACTGGCATGGACATTTTTGTCATTTTCAATTTTGTTTTATTTTGTCATTTTGGTGTTACTGCAAACAGCATAACATTAAGTAAAGGTGTGTATTTTTAATATTGTATGCAAAATTGCTTTTATAGATGTTTTTAAAACTAGCAAAAAATTTAACAACTGGGTGCGGACGGACAAAATGTCCCCATTGAAATCCATTAAATAAGCAAGCATATAATTGAGAACTGCAGGCAAACTGAATAAAATATGCAATTAAAAATGTGTTTGTTTTTCGTATATGACTCGAGCCACTACAGGTCACTGAGCTTTGAAGGCTTTTTATTGAAATTTGTTATTTCATTGCTTGTTTGCATCGTTTTTTATTTGCTATTGCTTTTGTACAGGGATAAAAAGTGAGCTAGGTTTTTGATGAAGAAGTTCAGAAGCCCCATAGTACTTTGTAAACGGTTGAAATGCTAAAAATGAATGAAAGTTTCTTAGGTATTATCAGATCTGATTCTGTCTTAAAAACTGAAGTCAGTAAAAGTCTGAAAAAGTATTAATATTTTTTGACATGGACATTTTTGTCCTATTGAACTAAAAGTATTATTTTGTAACAAAATCTAAAACTGCTTAAAAAATAATAATGCATCAAAATTAATGTTCTTTAACATATCCAGGACTGTAAAAATAAAAATACAAAAATCAGCTCTAGATTTAGAATATGGAAAATAATTACCTTTCAACTGCCATTTACAGATCTGATTTGGATAATCAAGTCAATGTAAGTTGGAAAAGAATACTTTTAGGGCATGAACATTTTTGTCCATTTTGAACCTAAGTGTAAGATTTTTAAGTTGATTCACAAAGGGTTAAATGTCTTGTGCACCTCTGACGCACAATATATACCTTTTATAAATATTTAATGAACCTTCACACTTATTTGACTTAAGTTCATTTATCTCCCCATGCATACTCCTCACATCCCCACATTCTGATGTGACACATCTGTCCTATTGAAGCAGGCAATGAGAAACAGAAATAACATTGCAGTTTGTATTGCTGGGGCAGCGATTACAACATACCTCTTCAATATACGGCAAATAAGCTTTTTATTTAGTGGCACGAAATCAGAGCCCCAGCGAACATTGAAAAAAACTGTTTCAGACATAACAAAAAACTGAAGACTCTAAAATACCAATCATGTTTCAGCAATTGCTTCAAAGCATTGCTAAGATAAAGCTTATATAATGAACTGCTCTTAGGTATAATGAAGGCTGTTATTTCCCCATTCAGGTTTTTTACTGAAAATGATGTTGTGGGGTGATGTCTTTAACAACAAGTGTTGCTTTCCTGTCCGAATGTACGAGGAAATAAAATTTATGTTGATCACCTGGGCGTCATTTCCATGCCTGATTTAAATAATCAACGATGTATTCAGTTTTGCAATCAGTGTTAAGAGTACTGAAAATATGGCTCCCATCAGCATAATATTTCAATGCGTCTCGGTTAACCGCTGTTTCAGAGAGGTTCAAATGGTGCAGTTGGTAAGCTGTTACATAAGGTTTTAATTTAACATAATTCTTGCCATTGTTTCAAAACACTTGCTATTATGGTGTTTATTCAATTAAAGTGCAAACTGGAGCTTACAGCAAACACATTACAACTAAATAACATGCGTATTCGGTTTGCCGTCCATGAAATGAAATGTATGCGTGAAATATATTGAGCCTTGAAGATAACAAAAGTCCAGTAATGGGCTGATGTTCCTGCAGCTCAACTAAAGCATTGTGCTTACGGGTCACAGGTTCAATTTCCAGGAAACACACAAACTGATAAAATGAACCATAAATGGACTGCAAGTCGTTTTGGATAAAAGCGTCAGCCAAATGTTAAAATGTTCTGGTATTTGTGAAGGCTATTGAAAGCACTACTTCATTTGGATGTTCATGATAGCACTCTATTCAAAAGGTTAAAAACGCTCTTTAACAATGATGGAGGACATTATCTAGGAACACAAGGATTTTATGAGAACAACGAGTGCATTTACATGCATGATCTTACACAATAATATATAATGCTGTCAGATGCAAAAATAATAATTACAATAAAAGTCTAATTGACCTATCGCTAAGTCCCCCCCCCCCCTTACTTACCGCTTTGAACTCAGAAAAACAAAAGGTTGCTAGCGGTTTTACAATGGTAGCTGTTTACAATGTTTTTGATATATTTCGAACACAGAAGGACCACATCTCATCGAGGAGCATTGAAGTGGGACTTAAATATAACACAAGAGGGTATTAATATAAAGATTTTAATATGATGGGAAACAAGATTAATTTGGAAGTGAGGGTTTACATATCACAATGCAAGCAAGTTGAAGCCTCATGTTACGGTCGTCACGATCGCACATGACATCAGGATTAACACTGTTCATGTACCGCAGGGTAAGATTAAATTAATTTACATTTAACCAGTTTAATATGGAGAGGCACTGAACTTAAGCTATCTAACGTTGTCTAACTTACCCGAAGTTTTAGTAATGATTGCCATTAAATAAGTTTAGGTGAGGTTAGCACAGATAAAAGTATTGTTCCTTCGAATTACCTTAGAACAAATGTACATCCTTTTTGATCTGGGGTCTCATTTATAAAACTGTACGTAGGATCCTTACTAAAAGTCTACGTATGCACAAAAGCCAAAAATGGCATACGGCAAAAAATAGGGGTGAGGCTTAGAGGTCCAATTAAAGAGATATTACCCACTTTGATCAATACCTGCATCTCATTAAAGTTTACTGTAAGTAACAAACTGGCCAAGTTATGGTACCATACTTGGAAAATGACTAGTGAGTACTAAACATATGCACTGCAAGTTGTCAACCCACACACACCCAGAGCAGTGGGCAGATATCCCTGTAGCTTGGGGGAATTATGTACAAAAATTATATATAAACAAGCAATATTGGTGTGGAATTGAGCAACAGATTATGTTCATTCTAAGCATTCTAAATTTTCATTACAATGATCTAGCAATTGAGCTACAGGAACACTTATATACATACTGTATGTACAATTTCTTCCTTCTTAGTACACAGAGAAAGTATGCAACTGGAGAAATAACACGTTGGCGTCTCAGTCCCTATATGAATTTAAGGAATATACCACTCATTTTGGTTTATGCTAATTCTCAGCATTTATCATCTAGCACCACATTGGTTTTCTTTTATATTTAAAAATTCTGGAGATTAGGATGCAAAGGAACATTTATGATAAAGGTGCATTGTTTGTGAGAACGAAAGAGAAAGACAAATTCATAGACTGTTTGACAATGGAACGATTGGCAGACCATCAACCTCCCAATAAAAAAAAAAAACATATCTAAAAATCCCTTTATAAATACTTAAGCATTTAAGTGGTTAAATTCACGCCGACTGTGCATTTGAATGGAAGTCCTTCTCTTGACAGACTCGTATGGTATGAACTAAACATTTTTAGACGTATCACAAAATGATTCACAAAATTGCAAGTGAATTGCAAATTGAGTAGATGGACGTTGCTGCAATATTCAGGTTTTTATATACATACTCTATTAATTAAAAAGGTTATTGGAGTAAACGTGTTGTATTTAACAATACTTTCTACATCTGGACATTTGGAAGTTTGTTTGTTTCCAGAAAGCCAAAGGAAGCTTCAACATCATATCTGTTGCCAAAAATGGAAATGGACCATCAGTGCTATTGGCAATAATCTCACAAAAGTTTAGTATGGCATGGTTCACAGGTTGTTTGAAAAATCAAAAAGGAGAATAATAACATGAGGTGTCTGCGCATAAAAAAAACTACGTCCTACTGTGCAGACATCCGTTTACATCTGTTCATCTATTTTTTGCATATGACGAGTATCTCTTTTTATTTAATTTTTATTTAATCTCCTTTTTATTTCTTTATTTTTCTTCTTTAATTTTCTTGAATTTGCTTCAACATTGACTTGGAATGCAAAGCGATGCTTAAGGAAGAGATACGGGTACCTTGGGCATCTTCATAGTGATGCGAAAGGCATGTCACAGTGTCGTCTGTTCTGTTCATCTTCTAAGTTTCACGCATGTTAAGCCTACCCTTCTCATGTACTGTAAAACATCACATGATGCTTCCCTTTGAACATGTGAAAATGTGTGGGATTTTTCTATGATGGATTAAAGGGAGAGGCAATTACAGTGATTTACCAGAGACTAATTAAGCCATATTGAGGATTATGACACACCATCATGGGAGTGTAAATGAGAGTCTGTTGTCAAGGCATTACTGGATGTGCAGTCAACCATAGAGTCACTGTAACTACTAATGTTACTAATGCTCTGATTTGGGCCTTGAACAAACTGGAAACAATTTTAAATCCCAGCACAAAAAAGAGCTCTTTGAATTTCTTATTATTTAATGAAGTTGACCATGTACGTTGATAGTTTAATACCTTGGAAACATAAGGTTTAATGCACAGAAGCTAACGTGAACTAAAAATTAGCTATATAGTTTTCCAGCATTTATTAATCTTTGTTAAAGGGCACGTGTTTCATTGCTAGAAAACAATGTTGTTTTGTGTATGTGGTAAAATATTATGTGTTAAGGGCGATTTATAGTCGTGCGTAGGTCCTACGGCGTAGCTACGGTGTAGGCTATCCGTAGCCTGTGCGTAGCTCTGCGTAGCCTGACGCGCACCTCACAAAATTTCTAACAGCGCGTCGGCTCTACGCGGACCGTAAGCGCTGTGATTGGTCCACCAAAACCCCTCCCGTCAGGTAAAAAAACTGCGTCATAGGTATTTCCGTTTGAGACGGTGAAAACAAAGATGAGCCAAGTTGAGGAGTGATTTAACTCAAACTGCAACATAAGTCGCTGTTTATTTACTTACATTACTGCCAACCAGCGGTTTCGCGTGTCTTTGCACGTCGACGCGGACGGCGACGCACAAGTATAAATGAAAACCGACGCGGAACCTATGCCGTCGCTGCTACGCCGTAGGACCTACGCACGACTATATATCGCCCTTTAGTGTGGTTTAACTGATACAAAACTCTATTTTTAAACCTGAAGCAGTCCTATATTGACCTGAGCCATTAACTCATTATTTATTACCAAAACATTTTCCTAAAATAATCCTGCTGTGTTCATACAGTACTCAAATATTTTGCAGTGAAACGATGATTAATGAAGCGTTATTTTCGAACAGTACAACCTCCTTCACTGGACCATCATAAAGTAGAAGAAATCTAATATTGAACACATGGTAACAAACTTTAAGCAATGGACGGTAAACAGTGACTGTGCCTTCAGCGCCTCCATATTAGTACGAATCTGTCAAAACCCAGATTGATTCTTGATTCATACTTTACGTTTTGACCGGGACATTTTTTTGCCGCATCAACTAAAGAGTACGCTTGTTTAGTAATAAATCACATCGCTTGATGATTTATGCCTCGAGAGCACATTCTGGTTTGTATGGTCTGTGAGTGATGAGTGAACAGAATACATTATTTTGGCAACCATGTCTAACTATGTATAATCTTGCGGGAGTCCTGTTAATGAGCCGTAGAAGATCAACATATGCATCTTATGAATTTACACACATATCATCAGTAGTCAGTAGCAACCGTGTTGATTCAGATGTTTAACAAAGCTGTTATTTATTTATGCCATATGAGTCACGTCTCAAAAACCAAATAGTAGTTTAATATGATGATTAGTTGGTTTTATTTATGATAGGTTGAGCTCAAGATGGATGAAAAGTACAGTTTGTGCAACATTTGTTTTCTCGGCTTCTGGGAGGGTCCGAAAGCACAGTGTTCATATTGGATGGTCGGAGGCAGTGGTACGTCAGCTCCCGAAAGTGAACAGCAGGTAGCCAGGGCTGCACGGACATCACGTACACCTGCACAGATCGATACCCATGAGCCTCTGCAGGAACACATTGCTACATCTGAACAAGCAAGCACATCGGCCTGCGTATACAACATTCACCCTCAGGCCTCCATAAATGCCTCAGATGCACACACGTATACAGCGGATGTTTATTGTCAATGGGACTGTACCTGATGGTTGAATGCTTTTGTGTGAATGTCTAACTTTTGAGTTTTCTTAAGCATTACCACTACAAAACGTTAACAAGATGTTCAAATTTCTTTTTGAAGTGTTTACAAGACTTCCTGAGTGCTTTCCAAGAGCTCAACTGGCAGAGCATGGCACTAACTACTGTAGGGCTGAATGGTATTGAATGCGATATGTGATATACGGTATGCAACATGATAGTGTTTAAAGTTTAAAAAAATCAAAATGATTTATATATTTTTTAGGGCTGTCAAAAGATTAATCGTATACAAAATAAATGTTTGTGTTTCAATTATATATTTGAGTGTGTATTGTGTGTAATTATTATATATATATATAAATGCACACATACATGTATACATTTAAGAATTTTGTACATATATATATGCACGTATGTCCGTTTAAACTAAATTTTTTTATTTTTATATATTTTATATATCGTTGCTGTTTTCGATGAAAACCACGTAAGTCCATTTTGCCGATTTTAAGATTTTTCGACGGATTGAATGTCCAGGTTCATTTCCGTATACAGTATGCTTCACATATCTAAATGGCCAATGAAAAGTTGTAAAATCATGTCATCTGATTTTCACGTATATCCATTTGGTGTAAAAAGCTGTTAATCGTGCCGCGTATCTCCCGCCCTGTGGAAGCATCTCGACGGTCTCGTGAAGTTTCATCGAAGCACAGCACTGGATAGCCGAATAAACATAGCCTGGTGAAACAATGACTTTCCTTCATCGAGGTAAACGTTTCCCCCTGACGCCAGACGTACGTCTAGGAGAGACAAAATTACGGTAGGACTGTGCAAACAAAGTATCTGTCTAGCATTACCATGTCAGTGTATTGATTCATTGTCCCTTCATAGTTTGCAAGAGAAATTTAATAAATGTATAATTAATATTAAATAAACTAAGCGTATTTAATAAACTAAGACGTAGGCTATTTAATAAACTGAGCGTATTTATCTGTCAATATGAAACGCGACTTGGCCATTCTAATTAATGATCGGAAGAACGTGTATCGACCACCGTTACTGTAAAATATGCACGCATGTCCATTGAAACTCAATTTTGGCCAAATGTGGATTATATCATTACACTGGCAAGAATATGGTTACATGTAAAGATGCCGTACCAAGTATGACAACGCTATATTCAACTGCTTTTGAAATACGGTGTTTTTTGCACTTCCTGAAAAGTAACCGTTTTGGACAGTCGTGAGTTTCATCGGGCAGCGATGATATGTTTTTTAAATTACACATGCATGTGTGTGTGTTTATATATACAAAATAATTACACATAATTCACGCTCAAATATATTATGCAAACCTTTATTTTGTATGCGATTAATCACGATTAATCACAATAAATTTTTCCACAGCCATTTTTTTACTTTTCGGGAAAAAGAAACCATCACCTAAAACTTTAACTATACGTAACTTTGAATTATTAACTTATATTAATGAGTTATTGTAAACCACTGATATGTATCACTCATTGATATCACTCAGTAAAAAAACACTTATATTTATATTGCAATATGTACATTTACTACACTTCAATAATATACCGTGCTGCTGCCCTATTAAATACAACATTCACAGATTCGATTTTCATGAAATGCATGTACTGATCAAATGAAAAGCTAGATTGCACTGTAAATTGCTTTGGATAATCACATGTCAAGTGAATATGTAAAGGTCTTCTATATAGAACGATTTAAGAGTTAGAAAAAAATCTAATTTAATTTGCTTTTCTGTCCAACAGTGCGTGACACCACAATGAAGATTGGCTCTACAACCTTGACTATGACAGGATCATTGGTGTCTGTGATTGGCTAATTCATCCTCCTCACTGACTCATACCACCAGCCCATCGGATCTACGCTTTATCACATTCAAATCTCATTATTTCTAAACGACTCTCACAAATATTATCCTCAAGTCACTCTATCCGCAGGGCTCTTCCATTCATACCAAAAAATCTGACTCTTAAGTCTGCACTCCTCATCTCTCGGGTCGCCAGGACCAGCAATAGGTGAACTATGTTCTGAAATAATTGCGTCTTGGTACCAATCCAAAGCACGCATACTTTTTCTGCTTATAAGGATTGGAGTGTATTTTCCCTCCTTGTACGTGACCCTGTAGCGGATGATTGGAAAGCGGCGAACTCCTCTAGAAAAACAGCAGCAATCAGGAAGCGCCTGTTAACCCGTGCCCCGGTTGCTTTGCTTTGAACAAAATCCTGGGTGATGGATGATGGCCTACCTGCTTTTGAAATGACACGCGAAGGGAGATCCGAACACGTTATGAAAAACATGGTTTGATTGTTTCAATCTGCGTGTATGGAGCGGATGCCAAATATTGCACAAATATGAACTGCAAATATCCACATACAGCATTCATCACTGAAGTAAAATAAATGAAGAAACATTTTTAGAAAGTAAAATGTTGGATTGCTAAATAAATTAATAAATATAAATGATCGGTTTGGTGTGCCGCCATAAATTGCTCCAATAATGCACTCTGTTTACCCTATAGTGTGCATGACCTCCCATGCCCTGAATTCCCCAATCGACTTTTCCTTTAAGTCCCCCACTTTGAGAAATAAAAGAACTAAATACCTGCCTAAAGGCAAGTCTGTTTAAAGTCAGCATGCAGACAAAGCCACCGCTATCAAACTCTCTATAATACCATCATGATGATGGTATGTAACATTCCTGGTGATAAATGATTGAACAATTACAAAGTGCTTTAATTACTGTTGTGAAATTGGTAATGCTGATGGGGATTAAGTGAGCTATTCATGTTCATACAGATGATTTCAATGTTGGCAAAATTTGCATTTAATACAATCACATTTTTTTACTATGCATTGGTTGCAATCCTAGAAGGGCCGATTGTGGAAAGTAGCCTAGCTTAGATGTCGCACTGCCATGCTTGAAGAGATGATTAAACATGATTAAAGAAACAGATCACCCAAAACAAAAATTTTTATCATTATTTAGTCAGCTTTATGTAATTTGAAACCCGCATGGTCTTCAAAACGGAAAAGGAAAATATTCACACAGCTCCTAGAGTATAGTTTACAATGAGCATATAGTGGCTTGGGTTTACACCTGGTATTAAGTTGCATTTTGGTTGATTGAATCACAAGTGCAGGGCAGAGACACATTCCCGTTCACACCTGGTGTTTTAATCCGTCTCTCCACTTTTGACAACTTTAGTCTTGTTTACTTTTGGCGCTTTTCCATTGCATTGTACCCCATGGTTTAGGTTGGGTCAGGTCAGCTCACCTCACTTTGGATTGGTTAGCTTTTCCATTGAGTTTAGTAACACTTTGGAGTGGAAGGGATTATAGGCGTTTTGTTATATTTGCGCTGCCTACTGCTGTGACATCATACAAGTGAGATTGTAGTTGGAATGCTATACATTCCCATACATTTATTTATTTTGTAATTTAAATTAAAATTGACCACCACAAATAGATGTTTGCACATCGTGTTTATCACTACTTCTGTCTCACATGACAGTTTCTGTACAAACACGCGTGGTGTCAGTCGACGCACTCCGCTGAGCCTCATTTAAGTTGCATTTAGGCACATATACGGACATCCGCATTGCGAATGTGCCGCCACAAACTGCAAGTCTGGAAAAAAACTGTTATGGTGTTCCTGATTCTCTACCTGTGGATGTTTTTCATCTCTAAAATGGAGTTTGGGAACTTACAGCAAAGCACAGATGACAACAGGTTTATTTGAGACAGTGCAAGCTAGCATGAAGGTTAAGCTAATCTTTTACATTATTGTGATGACGCTGGTAGTGACGATTCTCTTAGACCAATCACGTTTTGGTATCAGCTCAGCTCTCTTGGAACCCCAACTGAGGTGGTACAAAAAAAAGTATTGGGTACTATGTACTGCACCCAGGGATAGCTTATGAACCCATATGGCAGCTGTAAGTAAAAGACAGATGTGTGGGTTTTTGGGTGAACTATTCCTTTAATCATCTTTACAGGGTTCGAACCAACAAACTTACATCCTGCTATCATCCCATTGTCCACGCCATACTATTTCATCTAATGTCAAATTGGACACGTGTGAAAATAATAATCCCACATCAGAAAGACTTTTATTAGTCCTGCAACTCATTAAGGAAATGGCAATTTCTAATAATAACAATAGCAGTCTTGAAGCTATTGTATGGTTATAGAAATGCTTTGATAGGCTTACGAATTAATCACAGTCTTCACGGCTGCCTAGTTTAAAAATATCGAGAAAATTTTGCAATGAGAAGAACAACATATGAAGTCAGTGCCAAATAAATATCAGGGCTGTTTTATTTTAGGGGAGTATAATTACAGTGTGAGTAGAAGAGTGGTGGGTACTCCATTTTACTTAATGTGCTGACTGACTTAAAAAAGGGTTTGATTTGCATAATTTTGTTATCATCATTAAACAATGGTGATAGCTAATGGCTGAACCCTATGGTGTTTGAACCATAGATTGTATAAAAGAAGTCTCCATACTTCTGCTGTAAAAAATAGGCCAAAAATGGCTGCTGACATCTTGCGCCTTTGACATAATTTAGAGCCAGTAGTGATAGTAGTATCAAAACGAGCCGAATTTGATCCAGAAAATGCAGATGATCAAGCTAATCGATCAACTTTACCAGCCAACTTTACTTTAACAGATTGGTAAGGTAATGATTTGTGATCGTAGAAACGACAAACAACAAGCGCTACTGTGCACTGCACAAAACTCATGTTTGAGTCATGGTTTACAGTGAGTTGTCAGTTAATGCTTTAAATATGAAAACATAGGTGACGTACAGGCTGTTAGTAGGGGGAATTATAATAATGACTGTCGTGTCCACGTCAAAAGGTCAAGGAAGGAAACGGTTGCCTACAATCTCTGTGTGTTTGTTGTAGTCCAAGAAAAGAATATTTAAGTTGGAGACGATAACTCGCGTCCATCGTTTACTTTGGGATTTGTACCTTTGCATATTGTTAACATGTACTAATACACACTTACACACCAAAGGAAATGTAAAATCATGAATCGGAAAATGAGTGTTCTTTAAAAGGCTACTGCCCCACTGAGAGTTCAAGACCATTTTTTCTCACAACGCAGGGGCTATCACAGCCCTGGTCACCATTCACTTATTTTATTAAAAAGAGCATCTCAGGAGATTCTGGTAAGCGTCTTTCATGTACCAATGAGAATAAAAAGAATAACGTTAGTATGTGTTTGGACCAACATAAGTGAGATTTATTTACCTTTTTGGGTGAATTTCGAGGTCCACTGTGTTCAATTTTAGCAGCAACATCTTTTTGTGTCGTTTTATGTATTGGTTTCTCAATTTATTTTAGTTTTTTTACCATTGTCATGCTGGCTTTGGGTGTTAGAAAAACTTTTTGTTACATACAATGACACCAAAACCCCAGTTCGTACCCCAACTTTAAGCGACCATGGTTTAAAAACAGACAAAAACATGGCAAAACTTATTAAATGACTTTCTAAATCAAATCCCAAATCTAAACCCAAACCCAAGCGAAAATGGTTTAAAAAACATCAAAAAATGAGAAACCAATACATAAAATATAATATATAAATAAGCCATTTCAAGAAGTGGTGGGGACATGTCCCCAGCGTCCCCAGTGTAAATTACACCTATGGCAGGAGTGATGATATTACTGCACCAGAGGTTGAAGTGCTGCAAACTAAGCGCTCTTCTGTCATATAATATAGTACTAATTTTTTATCAGTAAAAAATTGCATCGTTTTATTTTGTGCCACCATACTTAATCTTGTAACTACTCATAACAGTCTTTAAATGGGAAAAACATGGAAGTGTTTGGTGGCTTCTAAATTCATCCCTGTTTGGATCCTAAGGAATGAATGGGGCTAGGCTAAACGCTAACACATTCACGACACGCTGTACAAAGATTAAGTGCATGCACTGAAAAAAGATAGGGATGTATTAATTGGTAAGTCGAGGTAAGAACATAGTAACATATTGAAAAAACTTTAAGTAAACAGGAAAGACTAGTGTATCGTACGGACCCAATTGGAATTTGGCATGCGTACGACCTTTCACACTGCATGCGATTTATACGCATCTCCATGGGTTGTTTCTACAAGTACAAAACCTCTTGAAGAAAGTGTAAGGGAGAGGAGAGATTTTTGTGCTTCAAAGGCTTCTAATGTATTATGGCAATTATTTTGCCACATACGTCAGCGTTTCAGTGTTCATCAATCTGAGAGGCGGCACTCGTATGATGGTGTGAAGAAAGACACCATAGAAATCAAAGACACCGCCTACTCTACACGAGCTGAGAGGTTAAAAGAGATTGTTCGATCTTCATAAAGAGGGGAAACATCCTGTTCTCTTCCACCAATCAATCTTTAGTGCTCTCCACCATCTCATAATGATAACCCCTTTCGTCACTACCCAACAATTTGCCATTCCTCAAGATGTTTTTTTTGGGAACGTTCCTTTTACAGTTGTGGACAAAAATATTGGCAACCTTGGTTAATATGAGCAATGTAAGCTAAAAAAATAATAATCTCCAATGTTTCTCCTTTCATGCTTTAATTTTAAATAATAATAAAAAATTATACATATATGTAGTCGCATATATATATATATATATATATACATATATGTAGTCGCATATATATATATATATATATATATATATATATATATATATATATATATATATATAATTGAAGTAAAACAATTAAAATTGGGGGGAGTGCATTAGTTTTTCTCTAATACACACTGCACCCTTACAATTTTTTTATGAGTAAAAAATCTCTGAAGTATATTCCCACAAACACAATCTGGGTTTTTCACAGATCAAAGGAAAGACAAGTAAACATAACAAAACTCACCCAGACTTTTAACAAAGGTAAGACTCAGGAGTGTAAGTGTTTGGCTTTTTGAGTTTTATGAATTGATGTTACCTCAATGCCTCTGCATGCCCCCTGTGTTGTGTATTGTAGGGACCTAGTTTGGCATGATGGAAGACTTATGGCGGCACACATTGTGATGTTTCCCCCACGCTGTCCTGGGATGTGCACAATTGCCCTGTGGCCAATTATATTAAGACCCCATCTTCTAGTTTTGCTGAGGTGTAAATACTGTAGATTCATGAGGCTGTGCAGCTCCATCCATGTCCAAAGTTTTCTGCAATAAAAAATACATAGCAGGGATGGATTACATAAATACTGTAAGTACTGCAACACTTACCTGTACATATTCTTGTTAAAGTCCTTTGACCCTGATACAGTTCCTCTCAAATGGGACCTTGTACAATTGCTTCAATGTGATTTTGTGCTTTACCAAGACACGTCTGATTGTGGTAATGCTTACTCGATTGATGACTTGCAAGTATTTGTTCCTGTAGCTGGTGGAGACGAATTGCATTGTTTGCTCTGACCATTTGCTCAAGGCCACTGCCTCCATGCTTGCAAAGTTTTCAAAATTGCTCAACTGAGGCCTATTTGTGGTTGGCTGATTGGTGATCAGTTTTGTAAGTAAGTGTTTTGTAGGTGTGTGTGTTTGAGTAGTCTGAGCTGTTGTCCTTGCAAATGGAGGAAGCAAAGACTATTACATGAGGGGGGGGGGACAAAATGATGTTGTGATCACAACTCACTTTCAAATATTTTTTATCAATGAAATGAAATTTAAGCTCAACAGGAGAAAATTTTTTGAATTATTTACACAGCTTTCTTTGCTCATATTTACCAAGGGTGCTAATATATTCTCCAAACTTATATATCAATATTATAGTAGGGTGGTCCTTATTTTGGTCCTTCCAACTTTTAAAAGTTCATGCTCTCAACCCACCCAATAATGTGTTTGAATAAATAAAAAATATTGGGCAACATTTTTTCAATACTAATTAATATTTAGAGGTTGCTCAAGACCTTTGAAGTTTAACACATTTGCGTATTATGTGATACTTTGTGCTAGCATGTATTTGTTTAATAATATGACAGCAATGGACTTTTTGACCATGTTCCATGCAATGAAAACTCCTGTTTTAGTTGTGATATGTCTTTCAAAGCAAGAAAGATTCAATGTGAATGAAAAGCAAGTCTGCTATCTGGTTACTCGGATCAGAAGAGACTGAAATAACTGGAACAAAGTAACCCTCCAAGAAGCAAGTTTTATGTGTGTTGTCGTTTTTAAATGGTACAGTTTTTGCTTAAAATATGTGATTTCGGAAATATTCAAAGGCTTTGAGTGACCTCTAGATATTGTAGGAACAATTACAAATTTTGCAGTGTGGTTTTATTGATATCCTAACACATTTAGGGGGTGAGAGTTAACATTTCAAAAAAAAAAAAGACCTATTATGAGGACCAATCTAATACCACAGGCTGTAAAAAAATATGAACGTAGTGTCCATGACGTCACCCATAGAATTGTGAAGAGCTTTCCAATAGTTGGCAGGGCCTGTTGTCGCCATCTTGGCATTGCGTCACCGCGCATTACTCGTGGATACCGAAAATGGGTAAAGAGGCAGGACATGGGTAAAGCTGAAGTGGCTGGTTCTGGAAACCACACACTAGCTCAACTCTAGTGACAGCAGTGGCAGTTCACCCGTCACTCAAGTGGCCACGCCCTTAATTATTTAAGACTTAATATAATTTAAACGGAAGAGTGACATAAAAATTCACCCCCTCACAGTTGTCATGAAGGGCAAAATTAGCTATACAGACCAAAAACACTTTTTGTACCAAGCTTTAAACACATTTATTTCTGCTGTACAGTTTGGCATTTTAACATGGGGTTCTAGAACAATAACACAGTACCATATTGCAAAATAACAATAAATGTGTGCCACACACATGCTGCCAAAAGATGGTCTCCTGCAAATTTATGGAACGGTATCATGTTTTTCAATAGATTTATTAATGAAAGATTGTTTTGGGTGGAAGAAAGTCATATGTTTTTTTTCGGTTTCTGAGTTGGGTGTGTAAGATACCAAATCCAGTGCTATGTCATCTGAATCAGTGTCTTGTTGACTAAAAATTATTTTGAAATATATCTGCAGCTCTTAGCAACTTTTGCTGAAAAATATTACCATTGTTTTAAATAGGCTACACAACAATGGCTGCCAACAAAATCTTAATAAGAAGACTTAATAGATTTTGTTTTCATATATTTAATATTGATTGAATAAGGTCATGTCCAAGATTAAAATTATAATGAATTAAATGGCTAAAATCAGACTTTGATGTTCATTATCTCAGAATTTGATTTTGAGACTATAATATAGTTTTTACAGACTGGGTCACATATAA
This sequence comes from Paramisgurnus dabryanus, assembly GCF_030506205.2. Lineage (NCBI taxonomy): Eukaryota > Metazoa > Chordata > Actinopteri > Cypriniformes > Cobitidae > Paramisgurnus > Paramisgurnus dabryanus. The sequence continues at coordinate 5,429,842 of NC_133340.1, forward strand.
TTTGTTTTTTGTTTTTTTCATAATTGTGCTGCTTTTTCTGACATATTTAGACATTTGTATCCATTTATTACCGAACTATGGTTAGATGATGGATGAATATTGTGGATACCTGTCTATTATAGAAAGATATATAAACAATATCCACTTCAAGTAAATATACATAATAGTATTGAAATATTTACCTGAAAAACTTAATTTTTAGCAAGTGTTACAATTAACCCCCTGCCTGTTACACCTATGGGGTAAGTCGTAACTTTGGCACTTTTGTCAGGTTTGGTGTAATTGTCCAAGAATGGTAAGTAATAGAAACAAACTTCAAATGTTCATTTGCAGCAGATATATTTTTGTGTTGCTTTTTTAATGATTTACCCAAAACCAAAAAGCGTTAGGTTGTGGCCCCGCTCTCCCCATTGCAGAATATTAAAAATATTAGCATAGTGTACAAAATTAGTAATTCAAGAACAAATTCACGGGTTTCATGATAATAACCCAGGCTCACAATAATCAACATGCATGAGTTGTAACTATGAATTGATAGCCCGAACCGCTCATCTGTGCACTGCAGAGGGTTTTAAATTTGATGAACTCAGTTCTCGAGAACCATTGATTTTCTTGACGTATTTTTGCATGATTTATTCCACATGGATAATTTAGACATTTAAATTCAAGACATAGCATATGTTTAGTTTTTTTTAACCTGCATGCTTTTTTGAATAATCAAATATTTCCCTATCAATCCCATAAGTCAAATTTTAATGAGGAAGAGCTAATGTTACCGAATACGTTTGCATCTATTTTGCTTTCGGGTTTTAAAGCTTTTAGTTTGCAAAGTTTATGTTTTACATTAAATTGTCTTTGCTTCTACAAAAATATCTGATTTTTTATTCTGTTTGAACAGTAAAACCAACCACAGTGTTGTTTGATTTTGCATGGTATAATATTGATTTACCTTCATTTTCTATCTTGCAACATTAAAAGCTTTTGAAGTGTTATTTATCGCTGTAGATGAAGGACATGTGCAATTCTCTTTTTCTTTTTTTTTATACCAAAAAGCTTTTCAAAGAGATTCAGATTTGTTGCACTGCATTTGATTTTTTGTGTGTAGCATCAATGCTTTCCGTACACATACTTTATTTATTATTGTTTATACACATGAGGTAGATTAAAACAAGCTCAGGATACTATTTTCATTTTGCCAGAACAAAACTTTTTTTTAAACCCTGAGACATAAGTTCCCCATAGTGTCATTCACTGATAAATATTTTTTTTATGCTGTGTGTCATAATTTGCACACTCACGGGGAAAGCATGACAAGATGAAATATAAATTATGCATATAAACATAGAGACACAAATAATGTATATTTATCCAGTATTATTTGTAAGATCTTAAAGGGCAGGGTCATGATATTCTCCAGTCATTCTCAATATTTGCTTTTGCCAGCGGCTAACCCCTTAAAAGCATCAGGCTGACTCACCCCAGCCGCTTTCATTGCTTTATTGCCCCATAAACTCAAGTGCCCAAGCTTTGAATCTAAAAACCCTCCTGCAAATAGTGTTACAGAATTTGTAAACCCCATAAAACTCAAAAGCCAAACAGTTTCTGAGTCTTACCTTTGTTAAAAGTCTGGGTGAGTTTTGTTATGTTTACTTGTCCTTCCCTTTGGTCTGTTGTGAGAAACCCCCAACAGCAGGCTTGCACTGTGTTTTGACAGCGGTGATGGCATTTCTTCTGAGGAAGAAAATAACAAACAGAAAATAAAGTGATGTCAAATCAATTAAATGTGTTATGTTTGTCACATGCAGTAAAATATTGGGTGTAATGAATTAGCCACTACATTTAAAGTGTCTTGTAATTACACTTAATAATTTAAATCTAGTTAATTTTGACCAAATGCAACCCAAAACCCAAAAATATGGGCCTAAATTATCTAGATTGATTTATCTAGACAGGACTCTAGAATTTTGTTTTTTTTAGAATCGCTCTATAATAAATAGGTAATTTTTTACACATTTTTAGTGTGTAAGGAGTTTAGTTCAAACAGCACAATGAAAATCGATTGGATAAAACGTCATCATCTCTGACTTTTGTTTTTAAAACATCATAAATAAAATTAAAGTTTAATACGCTTTTCTTTACGTAAATCTAAGTTTATTTAAATTGTCATACTATTGTTATTGTGAGAGTTTGCATCGCATTTCAGATCAGATTGAAATGATTGAATAGCTTAAATTCAGCCAAAGGATCCCAAACTTAAACTTTTGTGCACAGAAAAAGATTAAATGAAACATGTGCATGCATTTCCACTTTCATTAGATTGAATGAATGTAATGCTAAGTGTGATGCACCCCTGCCTGCCAAAAAAGCACAATGCACGCGTATCAATGTACCACAATGAAGCAACAGGCATATGGTCGATGGTTTAACTTCCAGTTAAACATTAAACGGCTTTATATCACCTCCCCTCATGTTTGATGTGACCTAGGCATGATCTGCTCCACAAGTCTTCCTGGCTGTCACACGGTTCTGCCCAGGCAATGATGGTCAGAAGAGGTTTGTCTTCTGAAGCATTTATTTAATCCTGACAGATGCGTTCAGATGCAATAAGAGTTCAGACACCAGCAGAATCAATAGACAATTTTTCAAAGTGAGTCCATGCATGTCTGGTGTAGGTAAAAGGCTGTTTTAGCTGACCCAAAATGTGTGTGGAAAAGAAGTTTGTTGAGACAGAAAGGATTCTTGCTTTGTTCTCACTTCCCTGGACCCCTGCGGATATGCTCATCAACTTCCGATTGTATCTTTGGGATTAATCACCATTTTGTTTACAGTCGTTCATTTGCTGTTTATTAAGAAGGTAATAAATATTCAAGCTATTCTGGCTACTGCTGCAGTCATTTATTTCATTTGACAGCAATAATAAAGATTATACTCAATATAAAGTTTGTTCGGAAACCAAGTACAGACGTAGAAGAGTCATTCTACGAAACACTTTCAAAACTTTTTTTAATAACCTACAACTTGAAAGATATGCTAATCCTCCAAGACAAATATTTGCTTGGGCACAAAATCCTAATTAATAATAAATATTTTTAAAGAGCACCTATTGTCCGATTCACATTTTTAAATTTCCTTTGGTGTGTAAGTGTGTATAAGGACATGTTAATGATATGCAAAAAGTACAAACCCCAAAGTAAACAATGACGCAAGTTATCATCTCCAACGTAAATCTCTTTTCTTGGACTACAACAAACACACGGATTATAGGCAACAGTTACTTCCTGGGATTGGTGATGTAGACAAGACCGACATTATCATAATTCCTCCCGCTTTGACTCACAGCCTGTTAGTTAATTCCTCTTAGCATTGCATTGTGAGCAAATCTTTCAAACACGGTAAGGAGCTTCATTTTTCGGCTGACATCAGAGGTATTCAGGCCAATCACAACGCACAGATTAGCTGGCCAATCAGGGACAAGGAGCTTTTCAAATATTTCAAAAATATTTGGTGATATTTTAGTTAACACACACATGTAAAATAGTGTACTAATGATAGTCTGAAAATATTTAAGGGTAGTATTTTATCATATATTAAATACAAACATTGTGGATCCTAATGGCACCCATTTCGTAGAATGACTCAGTAAAATGTGAAACTTTAAATGCACTGTGGAAAAAGTACTGTTAACACTTACAGGTTTAGATCAGATTAGCATGCATCATTAGTCCCATGTGCTGTAGACATGACAATATGAAAAATTCTATATTGAAATGTCTTAAAATTTGAATGCAAAAGGCTAAAATAAATACAAAACACTTGTAAATATGTGGAACATGTACATATGAAACCTCAATATTGTCTTATTTATACAATTATTATTTTTTTCTTTTATAAGGTATGTGTGTCAGGCTGAGGATAGCATGCTGTCTTATTCCTTATAAAATACTGTCACCCAGAGGTGTATTTGAGAAGTGTCTCGTTTTTTGTGAATTGTCGCCATCTGGTGGAGACTTAAGGCCAGACTATCAGAAGCACGTTTGCTTTACACACAGTTAAGTCAACTTTTTATTCAATGAAATATTCTCACATATTTATCATGCAAATAAACACAAATGCCTATTTTTTTTACATGTTTGTAATGTTACTTCCTAAGAAACCAACAACCAAGTATCTTAAATTCTAATTTAACAAAAACCTTTACTGATTTTTAATATTAAGATTAATATTATTTTCATTGAATATTTGATTCATTGAATAATTGAATAATTGATTTTTTTATTTTTTTTATTTAAAAAATAAAATTATTTCAGAATTTAGTACTCACACTCATGCTATCCCATGACACTTACTTTCTTCTCTGTGTGTGTTCACGACTTGCAGAGGTGTGCAGAGGTCACGTTCCAATATGGGTTACCATACATTGGCCACTTTCACTTCACTTTCACATAATTTATATATAAATTATTTCATGTGATCTTCCCACTAAACATTAGGGGCCAGTTTCACGGACAGGGATTAGACTAGTCTTTTTAAAAGCTATCCAAACTGAAAACAACTTGCACTTACATATCTTAAAATACATCAGTGCCCTTTGTTTTACCTCAAAATGCACACAGGTAATGTTTTTAGTAATGCATGTTTGTTAAAACTTGTTATATTTCCTAATGAAACTAAGGCCTAGTCCTGGATTCAGCTAATCCTGGTCCGGGAAACCGCCCCTAGATGTCTGATGGACATCATGTCTATAGTGCATCCGTCGTTCCAAGACCAATTCTGGATGTTTACACGGCGGTCTGCTTTTTGGACGTCTATCATGACCTTACTTGGATGTCAATATGCAATTGATGTCTAAGACGTGCAGAAAATTGATATTAAATGCTGTAATGGAGATGTAGTTCACATGACCCCAGGGGTCTCATTTATAAAGCGTGCGTACGCACAAAACGGGGCTGGAAACGTGCGTACGCCAGTTCCCACGCAAAGATTGTGATCTACAAAAAACTAACTTAATGAGAGAATGGGCTTGCAGGGTGGGATCTGAGGATGATTCATGTATGCACCCTTGCAGGTGATCTGTGATTTATAAAGAGAACATTGCTTTGTTTGATAAGTCTTAATATTTTTTGATGAATGCCATTTTTGGCTTTTGTACGTACGTAGACTTTTAGTAAGGATCAACGCACAGTTTTATAAATGAGGCCCCTGGTGACTACTCATGTGACTAAATGAACGTTAACTGCTTTCACCTGTTGCTGAATTTGGTGTGTCACTCTCCCGTAGGAAGGCATGGGCTGAAACGTGTTGGAGAGTTTATATACCATTCGTAGCCATATAAAATAAAGGCTTTTTAATTTTTAAAAGTGTCAGGGTCTTCATCGAGTTCTTTAATGTCTTCTGAAGTGAAACATAATTATACATTTGTAAGAGAGAATAATAACATTTTGCACTTCTATAAAACATAATAAAAAATAGTTTTTGACTGAAAAAAGTCTTCATACACCTGGGATGGACATTCTTATTTTCTAGTGAACTATTTCAGACAAAGAAATCAGATATTTTGTATCGTAACTTACATTATCCCTTACGAAAAAGAAGTTTATTGAAGTGTGCTATAAGTATTCTTCTTTTAAACTTAAAATAAGAAAGTATACTTTCAGTTTACTTTTTATGTACTTCTCTAAAATGTACTTTAGGTACTTCTTAGAAATATACTTAAATTGTACTAAAGTATACTTGACCTATACTGACCGAAATGTCTAAGTATATTTGGCCTATACTTGTTTACTGACATATACTTAAAAGTATAAAGTAAAAATGCAACAACAAAAGCTACATCAAGAAAGCTGCAAAAAGCCATATGAATAGCCCTGGTGAAAAATACATATACTTTATTGTATTTCAAGTACAATACAATGTGTATTAATTTTTTTACTTGTACCTTTTAATTGTACTTTCAATTTGAAGCTAAATCTTTCGTATGCTATCAGTGAGCTAATCAAACAAAAAATAATAAATACTAAAATTATATATATATATATATATATATATATATATAAAATGGGACACTAGAGTGGGACACTGTAGAAATTGTAAAAAAGGAATGGAATAATTTACAAATCTCATAAACTTATATTTTATTCACAATAGAATATAGGCTATCTCTGCCCATCTTGACTTCTGAGAGACACTGCCACACTTTTTATACCCAATCATGTTGCCAATTAAGTTGCAAATTGGTCCTTTAGTTGTTCCTTATATGTACATTTAACTTTTATACTCTTATTGCTACCTGTCCCAACTTTTTGGGAATGTGTAGCTCTCATAAAATCCAAATTGAGCCAATATTTGGCATGACATTTCAAAATGTCTCACTTTCAACATTTGATATGTTATTTATATTCTATTGTGAATAAAATATAAGTTTATGAGATTTGTAAATTATTCCATTCCTGTTTTACTCACAATTTCTACAGTGTCCCAACTGTTTCTGATTTGAGGTTGTATATATATCTATATATATGGCTGAACCCCCTGAATATTAACTTTCGTTCTGGACTCCATTTGCCATAATCCCGCATGCCTGGACTGATTGGTCTGCCACCTGAAACACATTGGACAGCCTATATAAACTCTCTGGAAACATTCAGTCAGTGCAAAGTCTTGATTTGTACTGGCTGTCATTGCTGACCCTTTTGCCTGTTTCATGCCTACACTGTAAAAAAATTCCGTAGAAATTTCAATGTTATTGCAGCTGGGTTGCCGGTAATTTACCGTAGATATACATTTATGTTATTTACTGGCAAGAGTTTGTTCAAAGTTAAATACATTTCAAATATTAACAAGTCTTTATCTTTACAGAATAAAACTATACAATAACAGCCTCATGCAAAGCATTCTGGGAACCAGAAATCATCATCAACCTTTTTCTGTTTTTTGGTCCAGATTTTGTTTCCCAGAATGTTTTGCTTGATGCTGTTTTTTAGTTTTACTCTGTAAAGATAAAGACTTGTAAATGTTTAATTTTCATTTAACTTTGAACAAAATGTTGCCAGTAAAAAACATAAATGTAAATCTACGGTAAATTACCGGCAACCCAGCTGCAATTTCTACGGAATTTTTTTACAGTGTACGAGATTTGCCTGCCCTACATTGCTGTGTTTGCTGTTGTTTAACCTTGCCTGTTGGAATATGAGTGTGTTTAATAAAAACCTGCAGATGGATCCTCAGTGTCAAAGTGCTTTGTTACACAAGCAGTATACAATAAGTAACCTACTAGTTTACTAAGAGTACACTAACAGAACACTTGCATGTACACTTTCAGTATATGACTAGTAAACTACTAGTTAACTAAAAGTATATTAAAAAAACACTTGGAAGTATACCTGCAGCACACAATAAGTAACCTACTATTTTACTAAGAGTACACTAACAGAACACTTGCATGTACACTTTCAGTATATGACTATTAAACTACTAGTTAACTAAAAGTATATAAAAAAACACTTGGAAGTATACCTGCAGCACAAAATTAGTAACCTACTAGTTTACTAAGAGTAATCTAACAGAACATTTGCATGTACACTTGAAGTATAAGTCTAGAAAACTACTAGTATACTCATGAGTTCACTTGCAGTACAAATGAAGAACTAATTGTGCACTAGTTGTACACTTAAAGTTGACTACTCTTACACTTATAGTACACTTAGAAGTATACTTTTATATACTAAAAGTGGGCCAATTTAGTCCCAAGCGGTATTCAAGCAGTACACTTACAAGTTTACTACTAGAACATAAATGTTAGTACACTTACTACATAAAGTATACTTAAAACTATACTCCAACATTACTTAAGTATACTTAATATAATGAACTTGAAGTATACTTCTTTTTCGTAAGGGATGTCTTACTGTGTTCCAGTAGCTCATCTGGTGGCTCATTAAATGCTTATACAGTATAAAGTCAGCAACTCCTACAGTTTGAAGTCAACCCCTGCTGCAAAATCCAGCATAAGCTGGTGAGCTGGTTTTAGCTGGTCTAGCAGCTTGGTTTTAGCTGGTTTTGCTGGTGTAGGAAGCTGGTCTAGCTGTGTTTTGGTCACTTTTTAAGCTGGTCTAGCTGGACTTAGCTGGTCAGGCTGGGAGGACCAGCGTAAACCAGCTAGTGCCACCTTAAATCGGCTAAAACCAGCTACCAGGCTTTTTTCAGTAGGGACTTGCACTCAGAAAGAATGAGAAAAGATATCCGTCCCTATAAGGAAACCTTTGATATGATCTCTGATCTTTTCCCAACATGAGAGTTTTGTATCTTTCCACACATCTCTGCTTGAAACCCACGCGCTTTAAGCCTGATTGCAGTTATTTGCTGCATTACACCTCTGTGCCTTCAGCTGAGATGCAATCAGATAATTGCACACTCCTAAATATCATAATGAATTAAAGAAAATTCATGTTGATGCAATTCTTTATTACAGTAAATGGCACAGGTGTCAGAAATCAGGAGGGGAGTGACTTTTGGTAAAGTTTAAACAACATATCCTCCAACCCATACGATTGCTTTGGTCGTTTGTCCATTTCACCGAATACGACCAATAGATGCATTTACTAAATTAGCGCCTCTACTGGCAGCAGGTGAAACTTAATATATTAGGGTATAAAATGATATTTTGGGGTATAATTTTGCTATATGATGACATGTACAGGGACAACATTTTCAATTTAAACCGCAAGGATTAATTGTATTTTATTACACATTACACTATTCAGGCATTTAGAGCAAATAATGTAGCCATTTATTTATTAAATTATATAAACACAGCATACAAAACACACAACTTTTTAAAATGTACTTAGAATATACCAAGTGTATCTCATGACCAATCGCATCATTACGTCTCTTTTGAGCGACTACGTCATGCTGGTTTATGTTTGAATGAGATCTGACTATGCATTTTGATCAAACCGGGCAACTCTTAGGTTATAAGCCCGACTCTCTTACCATTAGGCTACGACTGCCCCATATATATAAAAAAAACTTTTATACATTTTATTAATCAAAGAACTGCTGTTGTGTCAAAGTTTATGATTCCACATTTTATTATGCTAAATGTTTTTAGCAAAATATGGGAAAAGGGTTCATTTAATTGGCTACACAAGTACAGTACATAATGCATATTGGCATAAGTAAATCGATATGTTTGTTTGACAACATTGACAGGAGCCGTGTGAGTTGTTAAACTATTGTGTGATTACATAGATATGCAAGCCCGTTGCTAAGAGACTCAGTTGTCTCTTGCTCGGTGAATCCCGTTAGTTGCCAAAAAGCATCTGAGAGAAACGCTGTTGGACGTTTCTCGTTTCTCTCATCTCCTTCTAGCAGTAGTCCCACGGTGTCAACACGAAGACTGCTCATTAGCACCTGGCCAGAAAGATGCCAACCTCCTTATCCACACAACACATGAAGCCAAGTTTATTGCAGTTCTCCTTGTTACAGCCAAGAGCGAGACAGGATGAAACATAGCTCCTTTGGTACCGTGACGCAAATTAACACGGGGATGATAATGGTAGCAGAAGCTCAGAGAAATGGCAGTGGTTCAGTAGCTCGCGCTCTCCCAGTGAAACTTTGCATAGATTAGTTTTGTAATGTGGAAAGGTGCATTGCCCTTTTCCTCATTAAATACAAAGTTAAAACTATAGTACCTTTGATAAATGACTATCATGTTGCAATGTCTTCTATAAGATGAGTGGGCCTTAAATAGTGTTTCTTAACTGGTTTTGCACATGCACAATGAAACCAAACGATTTAGCTTTTTTATGTGCAGTGAATGGAGCGGCACAGTATGCACAACCTGCAAAACCTGAAAATTGTGCCAGCATACAACGGCCATCCTTAAACAATAAACCACAGAAGGGATCGAAAAAAACAATACAATAGCACAAATAGCACAAATAATGCGTGAAAGCTTGTTTGGAGTATATCCAAAAATGCTTATTCTGTGAATGTAACATAAAGCCCCACCTTTATTGAGAAACCTGACGGTTCCCAGCTTTCAGAGCTACCTAATGTGAACTCTGAACATCATTGTAAGTTTAAACACAATCCATATGTGCATGGAAATCGAGACACAAACTTGCTAATAATGCATCGGAGCATCACTTTCTTTGGGCATGAGGGTCCGTTTCTTTCAAGCACTCATGAAGAGCAAATTGGATTATGTCCTATCACCCACTGGCATTCCCAAAGGGCAGATAGCAGTGGTTCACTACTGTAGCCGCATGGAAACTTGTTGAGCTTTTGTTTTTCCATACATCTTTTGAAAGATGTTCTCTGAGAATTGCAGACAGAAAGTTAGTTAAAAAGAAAGTTGGCTGAGAATTGCAGACAGACTTGAACAGTACTGGCTGTTTTTAAATCCCTAGGTGTGCCCGTGGCCAGCAACAGGCTACTATACACTTGAATCTTTAAATGAAGAGACTCTTTCATAGTGAAAGCCTTTCAGGTTTTTCTAACTGCCAGAAAGAAAAAACTTTTTTTGCTTTATAAGGGAATGCAATTGGCTTACATCATCTCATGGGTTTTAACACAGGAAACAAGCAGATTGTGCATTATATTAAACACAAACCTAAATAAGGCTAAACCTCCAAAAGAAACAAGTTAATGTGCTAAACCATTATAATTATACTATTTATAATTCATAAAAATGTTTAAGTAAGCACAAAAGTTTATGTAAGAGTTTGGACATTTGAAACAAATTGGGTAACCATAGACTGCTCAGGCTATCTGGACATAATTTGTATATTTTGCATTCTGGAAAGTAAGAAGAGACCTTTAGTAGTGCAGTGCTTGCAAATGCAGTGCTTTTCACCTGACTGAACATTGAATATTATGAGCAACGTTCATTGATACGTCTCCTCTAGTGACAGCACGACAGGAGCCACCAGACGCCAGACATCCAGTTTGCATAACGATCATAAGTGAACATTGGCTCAAATGCATTTTAAATAGACAAGTTTCATAAGTTTTCTTTTTTTAAGAGTTGAACAATGACCCATAGTCTGCCCGATGTCTGTGGAGCTGATCTAGTGGGAATTTCAATGATACCCATCTAATTAAACCTCTGATGTGTGTTTTTTTTTTACTAAATTTGTAAAGGACATTCACGGACAAGGAGATGGTTTGGTCTTACTGTAGTTAAGGAGATTTAACTAGTCCAAAACTGTCCTTGCCACATAAAACTTTTATTAGCTTTCTATGCTTTGGGGATGTTCAAAGTGAAGTTAGATGCCCGACTGATGGATGGGAACATGCAAGTCGTTTTAAAACATTTTTACAATTGAAAACACTTTAAATTACCTTTTTTTAGGTAGGTGAATCAGGTGAGAAAGTTTGATATCAATATGTTAAATATTTAGAGAGGAAATTCCCCAAAACTGTTAATTCATAAAAACAAAACATACATTTGTGTTTCCAACAAAAAACGCTATCACTCTTTTGTCTTGTTTTATAGTTTCTTTTTTTTGTCTTCTTTTGTTTTCCCAGTCTCTGATTCTGTGTTGTTCAAGTGCATCTCTTAAGTGAAAGCCGACACTGCATTGATCTGTGCTGTAGTTGCACACAAAGTCCAGCCAACCAGAAATGTTTGGAGAACACCATGCTATCTTCCTTTATCAAAATCAATATGTCTACACTTATCTTCCTCTGTTCTCTTGAACCCTTGCAATTCACTTCAGCAATAAGTCTCTTTAAAGAGACGGCTAAAACAAGCAATAATTCAAAAATCTGAAGTCACAGAACTAAGTATGTGTTATATTCCCAATTGAATTGTCTGACCATAAAAGCATTTCATTCATCAGAAGATAACACACAGGGAAACCAAATGCTACATGGGATGTTGTTTGTCAGGCTTTGTGGTTCCACAACCTATAGCATCCACAGAACCCTTTTAGTAAACAAAATGTTCTTTGTAGTGGAAAAAGATTCTTCAGACTATAAAAAATAATAAAAAAATGGTTCTTTTTAGAACTATTGATTGAAAGTTTTTTGGAGAACCAAATATGGTCCTTTTATGGCATCATTCATTATTTTTAAGACTGTATTATTAGGTTCCACCTCCTACACCTTCATAAAAAGTACTAAACTGTACCTTTTCTCTCACTGGGGTCACTCAGGTTCTACTTTGTACTGTTGGGTACCTTAAGCTTGTATAAGGTTCCATTTTGTACCTTTACAGGTATACTAGACTCCAAAAAATTGTGCTTAGCTCGTAATCATAGGGGAACCATTTGTAGTGCTATTGAAGAACCATCCGGGGGTGATATAGCACCACTGTAGCACTAGATATGGTTCTATATAGCACAATATGGTTCTACACAGGTGCCACACAGGTACTACATAGGTGCTATATGCACTTAAAATGGTTTCCCAATGATTTCCAATGAACCACATTTAGTGCTATTTAGCAACGTTTGTTTTTAGAGTGTAGACATAATATAATGTTGTCCCTTTTTTGAGTACATTACTGTACCATAGGAGCTATTGTGTGCATTTGAAGGTACAATTAAATTTAAAGGTTTTGTACCCCTAAAATTTAACTGGTACAAAATCGTTCCTGACGGTACATTCACACTTTTAATGGGTGACATCATGCGTTGTCAAACTGAGTTGTGGTGCCGTCAACATCGCACCACTGCTATTGCCCGCAGCAGAAGTTGAACATTTCTCCACTTTTTAAGCACCAACGCGTGTGTCAGCCATGTAATAAATACTAGGTAAAATTAACAGTTTTGTAACCCTAAATTTAACTAGTACAAAATCGTTCCTTAAGGCACACAAAAGGGTCCTTAGGAAGTGGTTCTCAAACGTTTTTGGCCTATGACCCCCCTTGAGCAAGGTGCATCCGTTCGTGGCCCCCTTTAAGAAAATTTATGACATAAAACTTTAAATTTGAATCAAACAAAACATATTAAAACAATGTAGTGCTGTTGGTAAGTAGCCTTATTTTTTTAAGCTTAATTACACACATTTTTAAATAAATTAATGGATTATAAAATGTAATAAAACTGACAATCTTACGGCCCCCAGTTTGAGAACCACTGCCTTGGTATATAATATTTTACCCCAAAAGGAACATCATTTTAATGTGTTGTATACCCATAAAGGTACAAAAATATCAAGTGTTGAGGATGCTACCCCTATGACAGAAAAAGTATAGTTTTGTACCTGGTGTCTGATTTGTCTCATAGCCATTTATAGCCATGCAAACTGACACCATTTGTTCTGTGGGTATACAGCACAAATGAAAAAAAAAACATTTTATTAGGTTTATTGTTACTTGCCTAATAAATAATAAAAAATAGTGAGATAAGAGAGACCTCTATTGGTGGGAATGGGAAGTACAGAATGTGACTGTTGCAAAAATCTCTGAGATCCACTTTGGTAATTTATAATAAGAATGGGTAACATTTTTCTTATTAATACAAGATACATTAATAAAAGCATATGGACCATTTAAATATGGTTCTGTATCATAGGGAATCCTAGGGAACACACATACTGATAACATAGCTTATATGCACTGAATTTGATGTTTACGTCTATCATGTATGTTTCAAGAATCACACCCAGAAAAAGAATCATTGCAAGGACTATTGCTATACTGAAACATAATTATAGCCAGGAGTTATCGTCTTGTTCTATTTGTCTAAGAATGCAGAAACCTCCGTTTGGAAAACTGGAGGCACTCTATTTACAAAATGAGGACACAGCTATGAAGTAAATTGAGGTAATGTAATTCTAACTGGGGTGGCAAACCTAATCTGGGGCCCTGTTGGCACCTCTGTTCATTAAAAAGCCAGCCAACAAAACAGCCAAGGAGTTCAAGTCCATTAATGTCCATTTTAAAAGTAAGTTGTATTGATTTCTAAAGGAAATGTTCTTATGACTGAGAGACTGAGATCCTATAGCAACTGTAGGTCAAAGCTACAGAATGTGATCTTAATGAGATTATGGAGCAATAAATGAATTTGAAAAAAGAACTCGGATGATTTATTATCCTTAAAGAGACAGACACTCGAATCCTCTGAGCCTTTTGAATGATTGTTTTACTCCTGCCCGGAGAAGAAATATTATAAAAAAGATGAGAAATATAAACACTTTTAAAGAATAAAAGCAAGTTTACGCTGCAAAAAAAAAATAGCCAATGGAGGAAAAAAAATGATACTTTAAGTATATGAACATTTATTTTGACTAAGGATGGAAAAAATAATTGCATTTAAAAATGTACATTTATTTGTCCCTTGTATTTTTTTATTCATATGAACATCATGTGTTTGGGCTGTACATGAGTTAGGCTACACGAGGTCATAGTTGGTCTAAATAAGAAAAAATGTATCTACAACATCCTACAATTCCTTTAAGGTGTTGGGTTGTGGAGTTTAGGAGTATAAGGAGACACATTTGAGCGCTCCGATTTGCTCAGCGTGACCGCACTTATAATGGAAGTCAAGAGTATTTCATATAAAACTCATTACAGCTTCATTTGACCCTTACAAGACTGAATGGTGCTGAAGAGCACACAGTTGAATGGTTCGGCTGATTTCAGAGCAGTTCAGCTGAGCGCAATCAAATGAATGGCAGTTTGAAGGAGCAAAATCAAAACTATTGTGTTCAATGAACAGGCGATCACAAATTTGATCCTTTGTGCAAGCCAGAAGAGATTGGCAGCAACATCCACTTGAAAACATTTTGTATTTTGCATTTTTTTTGTGTGTGTGTGTATTTTGAAAGCTCTGTAAATCTTTATTTTATGGTGCTTGAGTTAAACATAAATATAGGCACAGCGTGAACAACATCCCGACATGAAGTTGAGAGGCAGTAAATTACTCTGGAGAGGTTAATTGTGCGATGATGGTTGTATATTATTGTTATTCCTATGTGGCCACTTACGATTACATTATTAAGCAGATACTTTTATCTGTGGTGACTTGCGGTACATTTAGGGTCCTTGCTTGATGGTCTGAGATAGGATATTCTCAGGAAATATATGGATATTACATCATTGACATGCTACTATGATGCAAAATTGTGACTCCAAGGCCAAAAGTTGAAAAATCATAGTGTAAATAATTTTTGGTTCGAGTAAGAAAGAAAGTTTTTTCTTTTGAATAGATGTTTTAATATACCAAAAATATAACAGGAAATACGATTCTCAAACTAGCCTGATTGTATTTTTGACTGCAGCAGGTGTTATAAGAAGCCTTCCCAGCTGTTCTGCCTCCTCCACACAAACATGCATCTAGTCAATGGCAGACATCTGCTAAGTCACATGCTGAGTTACTGTTGCTTTGAGCTCACTTAACCTCTGACCTCAGGGTCACTAATGAATGACAATGGGAGTGGAGGCAAGAAGCGCTGTAAATCCAAAGAATAGAACTCACAGAACTCCAAACCTCTGATCTACATCAACTTCACAGTTTTCACTAACTAATGTTTGTTGTTTTAGGCAAGTGCCACATGCGTATCCCCTTTTGGCAAAGCATTATTG